>NC_083869.1:85203000-85504500 GCF_032452875.1 Bos javanicus
CTGTTGCAAAATTACTTCCTGATTCCACAGGTACCATTTCTGGAAGTGATTTCCATCCCGAGTCATATTTGCACAGCATGAAGTAGAAACAGGAAAAATAATAGTACTGCTTCTCAAAGAACAAGTCAAATCAGAGGTCTCTAGAGAATATTTACATTAAATACAAAGTTGGCTGCATGGCAGGTCTGATCTGTTATGGCAATTCCCATCTTCCTGTTGCCGTGCTCTTTTTAAAAACCGGCATACCACACACGCAAAGTGGTAAATGGTGTGGGGATTCAAACGGAAAAAGCAAGGGAAAACAGCAAGGGAAAGGAGACCTCCACAGGGTCTCAGACCTCAGACTTCATTTGTCCGGGACCAGATTTATTATCTCAGTCTGGAAAACTCTGAGGTCTGATTGCCTGTTTGCCACATTCAGAGTAGAGCCTTCTCTCAGGGGTAAATTCACCTTATTGTAATTCATAAGATCCCTATGTGTTGTGTGTGTGGTGGAGGGGGTGCATGTATGTAAACACATACACACAAAAAAATGTCACTGTATTAATTTACGGGGAAAACTCAACAATTAACACAGAGGCAAATGCATTTCTTTCTACAGGCACATCACATGGAAATAAAATAATAGAGCAACAGGGGAAAACTGCCATCTCTGCCAATCCAAATGTATTCCTCTTTACTCTTGATTACTTCTGGGAACAACACATTCCTATCAAAAGAATCTATGGTTTAGATGGCTGGGTGGGCACATGTCTCAGGTCTGGCCAGTCATGGGGCTCAAACTGCCCCAGTAACTGATGAGATTGCTAAACCATGAGAAAATGAGCTGGGAGACGCAGAAAGCCACCTGAAGGAGAGTGCACTGACTGAAGACGAAACCAAACGGTGAGCAGAACAGAGATGGAGAGAGACACTGTCTGACAACATCGTTAAACATGACAGTCAACCACGAACCTCCTTGAACTTTTCATTTAGGAGAGACAGTGAATTCCCTCCTTTTCTTGAGCCACTTTGAGGTGGATTTCTATCTCTTACAAACAAAAGAAAGTCCTGATTAACATATAAGAGTTTTGACAAAGAAAATGGACTGCTGCAGCTGCTGCTAAGTCGCTTTAGTCGTGTCCGACTCTGTGCGACCCCACAGACGGCAGCCCACCAGGCTCCCCCGTCCCTGGGATTCTTCAGGCAAGAACACTGGAGTGGGTTGCCATTTCCTTCTCCAACGCATCAAAGTGAAGTCACTTGACTTGAATGTTTAATCAACATTCATTTAAAGTAGCTTAATGCATCTGTGTCTATGCCAGGGCAGCTCATCCTTGGTCATCCTTCTGTTCTTTGACACCTGACCAACCCCACCTGCCCTGACACATTCTTTAAACCATGCTCATACAGCCAATCCACCTGGCAGGCCTGCAGTGATTCTGTCTCTGCTCCATTTAACTCTCAGAGGGCAATCATATATCCCTTGTTCCCAAGTCCTTAACTGGATACATCACTGAATCCCAAGAATTAAGTGTAATCGAAAACCATTTAATAAATTGTTAATCCTATGGCACCCAAGAGAGCTACTAAATCCTCCAAGTTAAATGCTACAGACTCCTCCCAGTCAATTCTAGCATCGAAAAATCATTTACTGAAGCAAAACTACAGAGACAACAGTTTCCAACTATTAGGATATATCAATGATATTTTCAACTAATGTAAACACATCGTTCTTATACTCTAATTAAGGTGGGCTCTTTAAATCCACATTATCTTGATTACAAGGAGTTATTCATGTGTAATTCTATAAGAAGTTCAAGGACAAGACAGAATTGTGTATCTTTGTAAGTTTAAGTCCTATTATAGTTATTTTTTTGTGCAAATAAAAGCTGCAGAATACTACTTCCTCAACTCAGACACAAATTCTGTCTGTGGTTAGATTTGTCGATGGCCTCCCCCCAGTGCCACTTGCCAGTTTTTTGTCGTCATTAACCAATGCCTTGCAGAGAAGCAAACAGCTGTTTTCTCATCAGGCTGTTGTCATCATTTGTTTGTATGTCTCCCCACTAAATTCAGCTCTTTGGAAGACTTCATGACTAGTCTAGCACTGTGTCTAGCAGATGCTCTATAAACATTTAGTTGAGTGGATTTAATTAACTACATCTGTCAGGCTTTTACCAGAATATCTGGTTTACAACCTTTATGTCACTGTTCTGTTTCAGGCATCAAGGAAAGACTGGACAAGAGTCATAGACACTTGGTGTCTGCTCTCCCTTCAAGGACAGGGTAGAGATAAGAGTTTCTTTCACACAAGCTTTCAACCTTTGTAAAATGTATGCTGCAATCTGCCTAAAACTATCTGCACCAGGGTTTGGTGCCTGACCCAAAGGTGTTAGCTCCAGACTGGACATGAGAAAGGCCATTGACCTTCAAGGTAGCCAGCTATGAAAGTTCAACCTGAGGAGGGATAAAATGTACTGAACATTGATTAAGCACCTAAATAAAATGCTTTCTCAGGATGTTTGAATGCATCCTGTACAGAAAAAGTTGTCATATAGTAGAAAGACATACACAAAAAAAAAAAAATCAAGAAAAAATAAAAACAAACTCTAAAACAGGAGAAGCCAAGAAAAATCAAAATCTATGAGGATTCTGCTGCTGCTGCTGCTAAGTCGCTTCAGTCGTGTCCGACTCTGTGCGATCTCATAGACGGCAGCCCACCAGGCTTCCCCGTCCCTGGGATTCTCCAGGCAAGAACACTGGAGTGGGTTGCCATTTCCTTCTCCAATGCATGAAAGTGAAAAGTGAAAGTGAAGTCGCTCAGTTGTGTTCGACTCTAGTGACCCCATGGACTGCAGCCTACCAGGCTCCTCCGTCCATGGGATTTTCCAGGCAAAAGTACTGGAGTGGGGTGCCACTGCCTTCTCCTATGAGGATTCTAGGGAGAAGGAAATATCTATGACTGCAGAGAACGAGCAGGAGACAACACAGCAAGAAGCTAAGTATCAGGAAAGTACTATAGCTACTGTTATGTGGTCTGAAATTTCCTTTATAATGTAATATGAATAGCCAATTTATCAAAGGGCCTCATTAAAAGACAGTAAGTTTTCCAATAATCTTTACCTCTACTCACGAGCTGAGGTTGTCTGCTATCAAAGTGGACATAAGACATCAGTTTTTATTCTTGAAATTTGAGATGCTCAAGACTTTTGAATTGTCTATAAATATTTCCAGGGTACCCCACAATTCCATGAAGGAGTATAACCTAGCACATTCACAAGGCTGGACTCAGAAACCAAGCCTCAGGCTGGATTCTGCACTCAAGACAGTTTACTGGAAGATTTTGGTTGCCCAATGCTAACTCTCAGTTTAACTGAATTCTGCCTCTACAATATTATCATATTTTCCTCAAGGGAATCTCTTAAGCAAAGGGAGCAACACCTGAAAAGGCAGAAACATAGACTTTATTAAACTTACAAAATAGGTGCTAGGTGTATTTTTATGCCCTCTTACAAATTAACATTTGTTTCCATATCTGGGAGTGGGGGGCACTAGTGAGAGACCTATAGCCCTCACCTACCTCTGTCTACTGGAGTATATTAGTTAGGGATATAGAGTCAGGTACTATTACACAGAAACTGGAAAGGAAAGTGGCTTAAATAAGAGCCATATCGGTGGCTTAACATTTAACAGTCCAGAGGTAACCAGGCCAGGCAGGAAGAGCTTCTGCTTCTAATTCCAAATGGTTAATTTCGATTCTCAGCTTATCCCAGTCAGCAAGAAGGAGAAAAAGAAATGGAGAGACACCCTTTCTCCATTGGCCAGATTTTGTCACATGATCATGCCTAGCTTCAAGGGCTGCAAGGAAACTAATCTCTACACCAGCAACTGAAGGCCAATTGAGTGGAATTTTACTGCTGTACAAGGCTACCTAGGTGGCTCAGGAGTAAAGAATCTGCTTGCCAAAACAGGAAACACAGGAGACACGGGTTCAATCCCTGGGTTGGGACGATCCCCTGGAGGAGGAAATGGCAACCTACTCGAGAATTCTTGCATGGAGAATCCCCATGGACATAGGAGGCTGGTGGGCTACAGTCCATGGGGTCGCAAAGAGTGAGATACAACTTAGCAACTAAACATACACACACACACACACACACACACACACACATACACACACACTGTTGTATATCACTTAGAAGTCTCCTTCCCTGTGCAGCTCCCATCACCTAAGGGAACTTGCATGATATCTGTCTTTCATAGTAAAGATTATACAGGAATGCAACTCACTGCTTAAATAATACCAATAATAAATCCTCTATGAAGTCATTACAGAAAGCAGACAGATGTTTACGAACAGAAAAAAGGCCAAAAAATAGTCAGTGCCCTGACAGATAATTAGGTAACTATTATATTAAACAAGAGCTGGATGACCTGAGACTAAAACACATCTCTGTTCCCAGCGTTCTTCAATTAATTAGAGATTCTTGACTCACATGGGAAAAGGAGCCATCCCTGCTCTACTTTGAAAGGCCCCCAAACAGGTCACTGGGTTAAGTAAAGCCACCGATTAAAAGATAAAGTCCTTGTTAGCCTTCCAAACTGTATTTGTATTTGTTAGAGCTGCTATAATAAAGACCACAAACTGGGTGTTTTAAACCACAGAAATGTAATGTCTCATGGTGCTGGAGGCCAAAAGTCCACAATCAAGGAAAGGGTTTAGCAGAGTGGGCTCCTTCTGAGGGCCAATCTGTCCCTGGCCTCTCTCCTTGACTTGCGGTTGACCATTTTCCTCTCTGTCTCTTCACAACATTTTCCCTCCAAGCGTGTCTCTGTGTTGAAATTTCCTCTTATAAGGACATCATCCAAACTAGACTAATATTCACTAATATTCACCTTAATCATCTCATTTTAACTTGTTTACTTCTGTGAAGACCCTATTTGCAAATAAGTTTACATTCCCAGGTACTGGGGATTAAGAAATTACCTACAGTGCAGGAGACCTGGGTTGGGAAGATTGCCTGGAGGAGGGCATGACAAGCCACTCCAGTGTTCTTGCCTAGAGAATCCCCATGGACAGAGATGCCTGGTGGGCTACAGTTCATGAGGTAGCAAAGAGTCGGACTAAGTGACTAAGGACAGCACAACTGGGGGTTAGGACTTCAATATATGCATTTAAGGGTAGGGACATGATTGATTCAACCCATAACACAAACATAAAAGCCCTTTAAATCTGAGATCATACTTACTACAGTAGTCATTACATGCTTTTTAAAGTTTTTCTATTGGAAAATATAACAGATACAGAAAATGCATAAGCTATAAATATGCAGCATAACAAATAATTATAAAACAAGCACCTGTGTAATTGCCATTTGATTCAAAAACATCAATGTCAGTAGCCAGGAACCTCTTACTGATCACAAATCTTTCCTTCTTCCAAGTGTCATTAGCATTAGTTTTAGGAAAAATATGTTCTTTTTTTCTTTATTGTTTTTATACTTCTGAATACATCCCCAAACAATATAGTTTGGTTTTACCTGTTTTTGAACCGCATGTTACAGTAATTCCAGCTGAGCTATTTAAAATCTAAAAGATGATGCTGTTAAAGTGCTACATTCCAAATGTCAGCAAATTTGGAAAACTCAACAGTGGCCACAGGACTGGAAAAGGTCAGTTTTCATCCCAGTGCCAAAGAGGGGCAATCCCAACAAATGTTCAAAGTACCCATAAAACTGTACTCATTTCACATGCTAATAAGGTTATGTTCAAAATCCTTAAAGCTAAGTAAGCTTCAGCAGTACATGAACCAAGAACTTCTAGATGTGCAATCTGGGTTTAGAAAAAGCACAGGCACTAGAGATCAAATTGCTGACATTCACTGGATCATAGAGAAAGCAAGAGAATCCCAGAAAAACATCTACTTCTGCTTCATGGCATCCGGTCCCATCACTTCATGGGAAATAGAAGGGGAAACAGTGGAAACAGTGGCTGACTATTTTTCTGGGCTCCAAAATCACTGCAGATGGTGACTGCAGCCATGAAATTAAAAGATGCTTACTCCTTGGAAGGAAAGTTATGACCAACCTAGATAGCATATTCAAAAGCAGAGACATTACTTTGCCAACAAAGGTCCGTCTAGTCAAAGCTATGGTTTTTCCAGTAGTCATGTATGGATGTGAGAGTTGGACTATAAAGAAAACTGAGCGCTGAAGACTTGATGCTTTCAAACTGTGGTGTTGGAGAAGACTCTTGAGAGTCCCTTGGACTGCAAGGAGATCCAACCAGTCCATCCTAAAGGAGATCAGTCCTGGGTGTTCATTGAAGGACTGATGTTGAAGCTGAAATTCCAATACTTTTGCCACCCGATGTGAAGAGCTGACTCATTTGAAAAGACCCTGATGCTGGGAAAGATTGAGGGCAGGAGGAGAAGGGGACAACAGATGAGATGGTTGGATGGCATCACCGACTCAATGGAGATGGGTTTGGTTGGACTCAGGGAGTTGGTGATGGACAGGGAGGCCTGGCCTGCTGCGGTTCATGGGGTTGCAAAGAGTTGCAAAGACATGACTGAGCAACTGAACTGAACTGAACTGCTTCATTGACTACACTAAAGCTTTTGACTGTGTGAATCACAACAAACTGGAAAATTCTTAGAGATAGGAGTACCAGACCATCTTACCTGTCTCCAGAGAAACCTGTATGTGAGTCAAGAAACAACATTTAGAAGAGGACATGGAACAATTGACTGGTTCAAAATTGGGAAAGCAGTATGACAAGGCTGTATATTGTCATCCTGCTTATTTAACTTCTATAAGTTAAGTACAGAGTACATTTTGCAGAGTACATCATGCAAAATGCCAGGCTGGATGAAGCACAAGCTGGAATCATGATTGCTGGGAGAAATATTAAGAACCTCAGATATGCAGATGATACCACTCTAATGGCAGAAAACGAGGAAGAATTAAAGAGTCTTTGATGAGGATGAAAGAAGAGAGTAAAAAAGCTGGCTTAAAACTCCACATTCAAAGAAGAAGATCATGGCATCCGGTTCTATCACTTCAGGGCAAATAGAAGGGAAAAAATGAAAGCAGGAACAGCTTTTATTTTCTTGGGCTCCAAAATCACTGTGGCCCTGAAATTAAAAGATGCTTGCTTCTTGGAACCAAGAAGGCAATGGCAACCCACTCCAGTACTCTTGCCTGGAAAATCCCATGGACGGAGGAGCCTGGTGGGCTTCCGTCTGTGGGGTCGCACAGAGTCGGACATGACTGAAGTGACTTAGCAGCAGCAGCAGCAGCTCCTTGGAAGAAAAGCAATGACAAACCTAGTTGTTGCTGTTGTTCAGTTGCCCACTCGTATCCGACTATTTTTGACCCCACGGACTACAGCACAACAAACCTAAACAGGATATTAAAAACAGAGATATCACTTTGCAAACAAAGGTGCATACAGTCAAAGCTATGATTTTTCCAGTAGTCATGTACAGATGTGAGAGCTGCATCATAAAGAAGACTGAGTGCTGAAAAACTGATGCTTTTGAACTGTGGTGCTGGGGAAGACTCTTGAGAGTCCTTTAGATTTCAAGGAGATCAAACTAATCAATCCTAAAGGAAATCAACCCTGAATATTCATTCAAAGGATTGATGCTAAAGCTGATACTCCAATACTTTGGCTACCTGATGCAAAGAGCCGACTCCATTGGAATAGATCCTGATAATGGGAAAGAGTGAGGGCAGAAGGAGAAGGGGGTTGCAGTGAGGTGGCTGGATAGCATCACTGACTCAATAGACATGAATTTGAGCAAACTCCAGGACATAGTGAAGGACAGGGAAGCCTGGCATAAATGACATCACAGAGTCAGACTCAACTTAGTGACTGAACATAAACAATATTATTTCTTCTATCCCTTAACATATTTGTAATATTTATCCTCATATTGTACGTTTCAATGGTTTCAGAGAATACTTCATTAACCTAAACTCAATTTTGCACATTAAAACTCTACTTTCTGATTTTTACCATTTTCACACATTTTAAACATCTCTACATCTTTCAATGTCTACATCAAAGTCATACCTGTAGATAGAAACTACTCTGACTAAAACTTACTTTTATAGTTTTTTCCTTAACGAAAAAAAAAAACACTGGTTAAAGGTTCTATCTATGCAGGCAGATTATAACACAAGCAATTTTCTTAAGTGCTGCTTCTACAGACACTTTCCCAGTAAGACTGAATAAGAAATGATAAGCAAAACATATTTACCAAATGACCTGCTTTGTTTCAGGCAATATTATAATACTGTAGTTTGAACTGACCCATGGGCTATTTCTCACAAGGTACATTAGCTGCCAAGGAAAGGCAAGAGAAGGCATGATTCAGCAGTTTGAAGGGACAGTCATTTGTCAGGGTCTAGTCGACAGGCTTCCCCAGTGAGCGAAGAACCTTAAAGGAATGATGACAATGTAACCTGCTGGGCTACACTGACCTCTGAGGCTTGCCTAATGCTTGGGTTTTCAATAGTGAAAGATGTGTTTGTCAGTTCTATTTGAGATGTGCAGTACTCTCACCTTGCCTCCCTGCTCACCTATCTGAACTGTATCTCATTCGTAATCTCAGGCTGGACTCTGACCCTAGTCTGATTTACTCACCTCTGGGTTAACACCCTGGCCATGCAGAGGTAGACAGACTGCTAAGATCCAAACTCTTGCTTAGCAGTCTCCATCCGGACTTCATTTCCTGGTCCTGATCTTCAGTTGTATTGTTTGATCCCACTTAAATTCCAGTTCTAACAGTGATGTACTGCTACTGCTACTGCTAAGTCACTTCAGTCATGTCCGACTCTGTGCAACCCCATAGACGGCAGCCCACCAGGCTCCCCTGTCCCTGGGATTCTCCAGGCAAGAACACTGGAGTGGGTTGCCATTTCCTTCTCCAATGCAGGAAAGTGAAAAGTGAAAGTGAAGTCGCTCAGTCGTGTCCGACTCCTAGCGACCCGATGGACTGCAGCCTACCAGGCTCCTCCGTCCATGGGATTCTCCAGGCAAGAGTACTGGAGTGGGGTGCCATTACTTTCTCTGAATAGTGATGTAACTCCTCTCTAAACTGAATCACAATTGGCAAGTTGTTTTCTGTCACTCTAGATGTATCTCTATGCAGTAGAAATGAGCTAAATAAAAAAGGAAGTTAAGAATACTACAGACATGAAGTTTTCACTTTAAGTTCTTTAAATAATAAAATAGTTTTTCCTTTCAAATGTATTACTAATTTTTAGTGTCTATAAATGTTATTAGCTGGCAAGCCACCCTTATTTCTAGCAATCAGAGATAATCACTATTGTTCTTGCAGATATCCTTCCAGACTGTTCTTTTCTATTCATAAATACACAGGTAAATAGGCATAAAAATGAGATCATGATATAATTTATACTACTATTTTGTTACTATCTTTCTTGCTTTATAAATATATTGTAGAGACCATTTTGTGACAGTAAGTTTTTCTTCACAGCATGACTTTTAACTGCAAAACAGAATTCCATTTTAAGAAGAAGAGACACCGATGTATAGATCAGTCTTATGGACTCTGTGGGAGAGGGAGAGGGTGGGGAGATTTGGGAGAATAGCATTGAAACATGTATAATATCATGTATGAAACGAGTCGCCAGTACAGGTTCGATGCACGGTACTGGATGCTTGGGGCTGGTGCACTGGGACGACCCAGAGGGAGGGTAGGGGAGGGAGGAGGGAAGAGGGTTCAGGATGGGGAACGTGGGTATACCTGTGGCGGATTCATTTCGATATTTGGCAAAACTAATACAATACTGTAAAGTTTAAAAATAAAATTAAAAAAAAATTCAGCTTTACAAAAAAAAAAAAAAATGTACCATAATTTATTAGCCATCTAATATTTAAACAATCTTTTTCATGAAGGTGTATGCTTGATCAAGAACACCCAGTTCTTACCTTCTGCCTTGGTAATCTTTTACACCTTAAGACCAAATACAGTCAATTATAACAAGATGCTAAAGAAACTTTATTTACAACCAAGAAAATTAATGACTAAAAACAATTTCTAGTAAAATCAATAAAGATTTTAAATCTGTCATGCCTTTTTGCTTGCACATAAGCAAGACAGTGCTTAACATCAAAATTTCCAATTAGGATAAAATCTAAGTATTTGGCTTTCTGCCCAGTGAAAAGTCCATTGTCTGCAAGTGCAACCAGGAAATCCAATAAAATCCAAATGTTCTCATCTCCATCACAGCAGACCAGTTCTATCTTCTGGGTAAGTTAAGATAAACAGTTAACTTACTCTATTCACTGAGTAAGTTAACCAAGAGTCAAAGAAATGCAATACCACAGAGACCAAAAAAATAAGTCTCATGATGAAAACAACCAAGAGACACACCCGCTTCATTTTATTAGGAAGAAATACAATAACTCGTAGAGCCAAGGACAGGGACAGGAAGTTAGATGCTTTTTTTTTTTTTTTTTACGATTTTTATAATTAGATGCTGTTTTTTACAAACATTTATATAAGATCTTAAAAGATCAAAAATGTTCAAGCTATTGTTAAAAAGCAACAGACTACAGAAAACACAACTATTTTAAATCATGTCACGCTAGTATTTGTGGATGCCACCTAACAAAAGTCGGCTTCTGTTTATTGCTAAAACTATTTCAGATGATGAATCAGAATATACAAATGCTTGAATTCAATATGCTTTTTTATACGTGTGTAAATTTTCCCCACACTTTATAAAGATTTACATTTCTGCAGTACTATACTAGAGTATCCAGTAATTTTGTTTAAATGGTAAACACGATTATGAATTCCTCTTACACTTAGATATATAATAATTATTTCCTGCTTTGTAAGAGAATCAATATGAATTGAAAATTACACTAAATTCTGAGGAAACATTCCTTGGGCTTCCCAGATAGTGCTAGTGGTAAAGAACCTGCCTGCCAATGTAGGAGACAGAAGCGGGTTTGATCCCTGAGTTGGGAAGATCCCCTAGAGAAGGGCATGGCAACCCACTCCAGTATTCTCGCCTGGAGAATTCCATGGACAGAGGAGCCTGGTGAGCTACAGTTCATAGGGTCACAAAGAGTCAGACACGACTGAAGCAACTTAGCATTCATGTATTCCTTTCATAAACTTCTGCAATCTGACTTCAGGATCCAAATCTTGCCTGAAACTCTCTTCTCCATGGTCATTGGTGACTTCCCACAATGTATAAGCAATAATTCTCATTCTTGAATTTCTTTTTCATAGAATTTTTTGACTGTTGACTATCACTCTTTCTTGACGTTCTTCACTGTTAAGTTAATTCATATATTGGGACCCACAAAATGGAGATCAACTCAGAGGTCCTGCCCACATCACAAATCTAAACCTAAGTCAGCCTGCACTTATGGAAAACATCTGCCAAGAAACCCTAACATACATCAATCACAATTCTCCAACTTAGCTTTAACTAGCTTCCCTTACCTTAGAAAATTGAATCTGCCAGCCTTATAAGGAAATACTCAACCTTCCAGCCAATCATTCCTTGCTTCCCTGCTGCGTCCTCTAACTCTCTATAAAACTACCTCCTTCCCCAAATCCCTCAGGAACAGTGCTCAACAGCTTGCAGGGAACTCCCACCATCCATGAGTTATTTCCCTTGAACAATGGACATCAAGCTCATTATTAAAGTGTATTATTTTTTCCATTTGACATTGCTCTCCAGCTTTCATAACCATACACCATTCTGAACCACTTCTAACCCTTCTCTTACTTATCTGAGTTAATTCAAATATTACCCAAAGCCTCATGAGATGGGCATAGATAAATGCCCTATAGGTGGGCTTCCGGTGGTCCAGTGGTTAAGAATCTGTCTTGCAATGCAGGGGACACCGGTTAGATCCCTGGTTCAGGAAGATCCCACATGCAGGGTGGCAACTAAGGCCATACACCACAAGTACTGAGCCCACGTCCTGCAACTACCAAGGCCCGTGACCTAGAGAGAAGCCACCACCATGAGAAACCCGGGCACCACAGTGAAGAGTAGCCCCTGCTCGCCATAACTGAGAAATGTCAGGTGCAGCAACGAAGACCCAGCATAGCCAAAAATAAATAAATATTAAAAAATAATAAATGGTTGTTGCCAAAAAAGGTCCTATAGGCAAAGACAGAACAAGGCATGACCTATCCTTAAGGAAAGAGATACAAGAAACTAATATTTCAGCCAAAAATGATAGAAATTATAAAATATGGCCAGACTGATGGAAGAGTACCAGGAAGAGATATTTAAGCCATAAATCAGACTTGGAGATTTATGGTCAAAGAAGGCTTCTTGGAGAATGTGATGCTGACCAACCGGGTTTGTGCCAGACACATTTGTATTCCCCAAAGTAGCCATCAGGCCCTCAGCTGCCTGGAAATCCTCCTATGTGCTCCCTAGGCAGCTCTCTGATCTACTTCCATGATAGCTATTTCTTTCTTATTTTCTTCATGCTCCTCAAAATTTCCAGATAGCCTCTATTGTCTCACTCAGACAGAGAAACGTCAGAGAAAACCCACAGCTTCAGAGAAAACAGAAATACAGCCTATTAGCAGAGAATTTTTATTACTAAAAAATGAAGCACAGAGTTCAAAGGATGGTAAAAGAGTTATTTTATTATTCCCTAAATCACCAGTTCTAGACATGACCATTTTCAGAGGCACAGGGAAGTCCTTCCTCTATTCTGCTTCCCTGTGGTTTCTGAAGTGTCTTCACTCCTCGGTCAGAGCCCCAGACTCCCTCTCACCCTTCTCTGCTGCCAGCCCAGAGTCTCCACCATTCCATTCCATTACATTCTCCTTCAGGAACAGCAGAGTGGAGGCCAGAATGGTAGTGACGGGGATGATCTTTCCATTTCAGAGAATCAGAGAAAAGGAATTTCCAGATTCAGCTGAGACTGAAGTCTCTGGGACTCTCTCAACATAATGTCAGACCTAAAACTCCTCCAAATCTCCATCCCACCTTACCAAAACATCCTATTAACCTAGCTTGGTCAAGGTCCCAGACTGGAGATGGTTATGCTCCAAGTCCCAGGAAGGCTAAATGTGGTAGGGCCAAAGGGATGAAAATCCCATTCCTTCTCATGGGCTTTTATGTTTTTTATGAAGTGAAGTCTCTAAGCTGTGTCCAATTCTTTGCGACCCCATGGACTATATATATAGCCCACCAGGCTACTCGGTACCAGAGTTCTCCAGGCAAGAATACCAGTCTGGGTCACCACGCCCTTTTCCAGAGGATCTTCCTGACCCAGGAATCAAACCTGGGTCTCCCGCATTGCAGGCAGTTTCTTTACCAACTGAGGCAATAGTTTCTTTAAATCGATGCTTTTGAACACTGGTGCTGGAGAAGACTCTTGAGAGTCCCTTGGATTGCAAGGAGATCAAACCAGTCAATCCTAAAGGAAATCAGTCCTGAATATTCATTGGAAAGACTGATGCTGAAGCCAAAGCTCCAATAATACGACCACCTGATGTGAAGAGTCATCTCACTGGAAAAGACCCTGATGCTACGAAAGAGTGAGGGCAGGAGGAGAAGGGGGTGACAGAGGATGAGATAATTGGATGGCATCACCGACTCAAGGGTCATGAGTTGGAGCAAACGCTAGGCGATAGTGAAGGACAGGGAAGCCTGGTGTGCTGCAGTCCATGGGGTCACAGAGTCAGACAAGACTTAGAGAGTGAATGACAACAACATAGCTGCTTTCTAGGAATCAAATTTAGGTAAGCTAGAAGCTAACAATTGTTTTTGTAAGTCATTAGAAAATGTATTTCACACACAAATAATGGTTCTTCTTCAGGAACACCATTTTGTTCAAATTCTGCTCAACAGTATGGATTACATACAGTAATTCTACTATACCTAAAAGAGTTTTGAGATGCAGTTAATTGAAGTTGTGGGTTACCAACAAAAGTCAAAAACAAGTTTATAACTCCCCCATAAATGAAGGTATTGAAACTCATTCAAGTTCTTCATTCATTCAGCAAATATGAATGAAGCATCAGTCTCATGTCTGATACTACACTAGGCTCTGGGCACACAATGGAGAACAAAACAGATATGTCCACTGCTTAAAGACAAAGGAGGAGCTAGATAAAAAACAAGTAAATAGAGCATCACAAATGGTAATAAATGTTTGCATTACACCCTGCAACAATATTATACTCCAAGGCACAACACAACTGCCAACAGGCTCTTCAGAAGAGTAAAACAGTGACCAAGAAAAAGTGGCAGAAAATTGTTCCAAATTGTTGGTCTAGAAGACATCTGCATTTAACTCTGACTTGCAAAACAACAGTTTGGAGAAGTCTACAGGCTGATGACTCACTGGACCAAAGAGAACCAAATTGATGCCCTGTATACACATGAGTTTTTAAACAAAGGTACCCTTAACATGGAAGGCTTCCTATGTGGCACAGTGGTAAAGAATCCACCTATCAACGCAGCATACGCAAGAGACGTGAGTTCAATCCCTGGGTCGGGAAGATGCCCTGGAGTAGGAAATGGTAACCCACTCCAGTATTCTTGCATGGAAAATTCCAGGGACAGAGGAACCTGGCAGGCTACAGTCCATGGGGTCACAAAGAGTCGGACACCACTGAGCACATATGCATGCACCTTTAACTTGAGCCCCGAACAATATCCAACCCACACAGATTTCAGAACACATTTACATGACAGTTGTAATTTCCAGTAAAATCTCTTCAGTAGTAACCGCAACATCTCACTCAAATGACCCAGCCCCAAATGGACAGAAGCCATGGAGTGGTTCACTTAGGAAGGGTACCTCACAGACATCTCAGAGGGAGGTGGGAGGATTTTTTAAGACTTAATTACCATGGCAGAAATTAAGCAACTCTTGATCTACTCTCCTGGTCTCACTGTCTTCTCAATGACATTTTTATGGTCCTGGAAGCTTCACAAATGTCTCAATGGCTTATCAAAACAATGGCAGAGGACTTTCCTGGTAGGACAGTGGATAAGACTCTGCCTGCTAATGCAGAGGACATGGGTTGACCCTGATCCAGGAAGATTCCACTTGCCTTGGGACAGCTCAGCCTGTGCACCACAACTATTGAAACTGAGCTCTTGAGCCCGGTAGCCACAACTACTGAGCATATGTCCCACAACAACTGAAGTCCCCACACCCCAGAGCCAATGTTCCACAATAAGAGAAGCCACTTCAGTAAGAAGCCTGCACACCGCAACTAGAGAGTAGCCCCTGCTTGCCCCAACTAGACAACTAGAGAAAGCCTGAGTGCAGCAATGAAGACCTAGCTCAGTCAAAAGTTAATTAATTTTTTTAAAGCTGGAGAAACATCTCCTAACTAACCCCCATTTGATTTGAAATCTAAACTGAAGAAGGAGGGAATAATCAGAATTTCATCTCCAAATGTATGTGCCCCCTGCAACTCCAGTCTGGGCTTTGCACATGAAGGGAACAAACTTCTCCCTCAAACTGCTTTCTAAGGAGCTGGAAGGTACTCTCTTACACCAATCCTTCTTTTTTTATACCAATTCCACTTTAATGCTCACAAACTACACTTCCCAGAATGCAGCGAGGTGGAGAGGAACTTTGATCCATAAAAAGGAAGACAATCATTGTAGAATTCAGTAGAACAATAAGCAAGTAGTCTCTGTGGTGTACAAAACTTCTGGCTTTGAAATTACTTGCAGTGTTTTCAGATCATCCAAGAATAAATTCTCACCCATATAAAAAGATAACAAGGACAATGAATCAGAAAATTCCTGATTTGAACAACAGATCCATAAATAATAGAGACCATGGCAACACAGCACATAGCATTCAACCCTCTACTTAAAGCCCAAAAGGAGATCATAAAACCTTAAAGGTAAACCCAGAATAAGGATACCAAGAATAAAGATAAATAAGGCTTATATCAAGAATGAACTGACTTCCCCTCATATAAGACTAAATAAGGGAGAAAAATCAATATGGTTCTATCAAAACATCTCACAGCATAAAAGGCACAAGTTATACATAAAATCTGATTAGAGGATAGAGTATACTTCAGATCAATGGGAAAAAGAAGAATGGGATAATAAAATAATAACAATAATAATAATAATAGGCACAGAGACTATGATTAACTACTTGGAAAGAAAATTCATAGACTCCATAAAAATATAGGCACATCTTGCTTTATTGCACTTAGTAGATATTTCATTTTTTACAAATTGAAGATTTGTGGCAGCCCTGCATTGAGCAAGTCTATTGGCACCATTTTTTCAACAGCATTTGCTCACTTTGTGTCTGTGTCACATTTTAATAGTCCTAACAATTTTTCAAAGTTTCTGTTATTACTGTATTTGTTATGGTGATCTGTGATCAGTGATATTTGATGCTACTGTTGTAATTGTTTTGGGGAACCATGAACTATGCCCGTAAAAGACATGATGAACTTAATCGATAAATATGTGTGTGTTCTGACTGCTCCACTGATGGGCCATTCCTCTGTCTCACTCCCTCTCCCTGGGCAAACTCCTTTTCTGAGACAGAACAATATGAAATTAGACCACTTAACAACGTCTCAATGGTCCCTAAGTGTCCAAGTGAAAATAAGAGTCACGTGTCTCTTATTTTAAATCAGAAACTAGTAATGATAAAACTTAGTGAGGAAGATGTGTCAAAAGCTGAGATAGGCCAAAAGCTAGGCCTCTTGTGCCAAACAGCTAGGCAAGTTGTGAATGCAAAGGCAAAGTTCTTAAAGGAGATTACAAGTGCTACTCCACTGAACACACAAGTGATAAAAAAGCAAAGCAGTCTTACTGCTGATATAAAGTTTTAGTGGTCTGGATAGAAAACCAAACCAGCCACAACACTCCCTTAATCCAAAGCCTAATTCAGAACAAAGCCCTAACTCTCTTCAATTCTATGAAGAATGAGAGAGGTGAGGAAGCTGCAGAAAAAGAGTTGAAGTTAGCAGAGGCTGGTTCATGAAATTTAAGGGGAAACGCCAAATATAAGAGTGCAAGGTAAAGCAGCAAGTGATGATGTAGAACCTGCAGCAAGTTATCCAGAAGATCTAGCTTAGATAATGAACGAAAGTGGCTACAATATGCAACAGATTTTCAGTATAGACAAAACAGCCTTACACCAGAAGAAGATACCATCTAGAATATTCATAGCTAAAGAGGAGAAGTCAATTTCTGGCTTCAAAGCTTCAATAAACAGGCTGACTCTCCTATTAAGGGCTAATGCAGCTGAAGTTGAAGCCAATGCTTATTTACCATTCTGAAAATCCTAGGGCCCTTAGGAGTTAGGCCAAGACTACCCTGCCAGTGCTCTAGAAATGAAACAAGAAAGTCTAGATGACAGCACATCTGTTCACAACATGGTTTACTGAATATTTTAAGCCCATTGTTGAGACTTACTACTCAAAAAAAAAAAAAAGAAAGAAAGAAAGATTCTTTACAAAATATAACTGCTTACTGACAATGAACCTGGTCCCCCAAGAGCTCTGATGGAGATGTGCAGTGAAATTAAATGTTTTCATGCCTGCTAATGCAACATTCCAGGGCTTCCCAGGTGGCTTAGTGGTAAAGAAACCACCTACCAATGCAGGAGACACAGGAGATTTGGGTTCGATCCCTGGGTCAGGAAGATCCCCTAGAGAAGGAAATGGCAACCTATCCCAGTATTCTTGCCTGGGAAATCCCATGGACAGAGGAGCCTGCCAGGCTACAGTCCATGAGGTCACAAAAGAGTTGGACATGACTTAGCGACTAAACAAACACAACATCCATTCTGCAGCCAATGGACAAGGAGTAATTCTGACTTTCAAGTCTTATTACTTAAGAAATACATTTCATAAGGCTGTAGCTGCCACAGATAGTGCTCTTCCTCTGACAGATCAAGGTGAAATAAATTCAAAACCCCTGGAATGGATTTCCCATTCCAGGTGCCATCAACATTTGTGAGTCATGGGAAAAGGACAAAATATCAACATTAACAGGATTCTGGAAGAAGCTAACTGCAACTGTTATGGATGACTTTGAAGAATTCAAGACTCAGGGGAGGAAGTAACTGCAGATACAGTAGAAACAGAAAGAGAACTAGAATTAGTAGTGGAACTTGACGATGCAACAGAACTGCTACAATCTCATTTAAAAGTTTGAAGGATAAAGAGTTGCTTCTTATGGATGAGCAGAGAGTAGTTTATTAAGATGGAATCCACTCCTCATGAAGATGCTATGAAGACTGATGAAATGACAACAACAGATTCAGAATATTATAAAAACTTGGTTGATAAAGCAGTAGCAGGGTTTGAGAGGATTAACTCCAATTTTGAAAGAAGCTCTAGTGTGGGTAAAATGCTATCAAACAGCAGTGCATACTACAGAGAAACTGTTTGTGAAAGGAAGAGGCAGTCGATGTGGCAGAGTTCACTGTTGTCTTAATTTAAGAAACTGGGCTTCCCTGGTGGTCCAGTACTCACTCTTGCCTGGAAAATCCCATGGACAGAGGAGCCTGGCAGGTTACAGTCCATGGGGCCGCAAAAAGTCATGCATGACTGAATGGCTGAGTACTTGGTAGTCCAGCAGTTAAGAATCTGCCTTGCAATGTAGGGGACAACGGTTCAGTCTGTCGTTCGGGAAGATCCCATATACTGCGGGAAAACTAAGCTTGTGCACCACAACTCCTGGGCCTGTACCTGGAGCCCTCAAGCCGCAACTGCTGCGCTCTCGTGCTCCAACTCCTGAAGCCCACAAGTCTCACAGCCCATGCTTCACAACAAGAGGAGCCACCACAACAAAAAGCTCATGAACCACAACTAGAGCTCCTGCTCTCTGCAACTAGAGAAAGCCCATGTGCAACAACAGAGTCTCAGTGCAACCAAAAATTAAGAGGGGGAAAAAAAAAAGAAATTGCCACAGACACTCCAACCCTGATCAGTCAGCAGCCATCAACATCAAAGTGAGACCCTCTAATAAAAGATTACAATTTGCTGGAGGCTCAGATGATGGTTAGCATTTTTAGCAATAAAGTATTTTTAATTAAGGTATGCGCATTATTATTTTAGACATACTACTACTACACACTTAATAGACTATGCTACAGTGTAAACATTACTTTTATGTGCACTGAGAAATTTTGAAAATTCATGCGACTTGCTTTATAGCAGGATTTGATTTACTCTGGAGTTCTGGAAGCTAACACGCAGTATCTTTAAGGTACGCCTATTAACTCCAAAAGGACTCAAAAGTTAATTTAAAAAACAAAAAAAGAAATCAACATGTCATTTACTTTAAACATTCTGTTTAAATTGCATTAGTAGCTTTCCACTGCTCTTCCAATAAAAGACCCCAATCCACAAAAAGACTTGGAAGTCTATACAGATCTGGCTTCAAAATCCTCTCCAACCATAAACTTGACACAATCACACTTCCTCTTGATCTCTGTGCTTCAGCAACAATGGCCTCAGCCAGGGCTCAAAATGCCCCTCCTCCATCACCTCCTTATTGTGATTTAACTCTAATCTTACTTCAGAGTTTAGTTCGAGGTCACTTCCCGAGAAAAGCCACCCTGGACCTTCCCAAGCAGGTCAGTTACCTTCACCAGACATTTCTATATTACCACTTACCTCTCCTTCATAAATTAAGGTCTATTCTCTACCAGACTGAAACTCCACAAGGGTAAGGATTTTTTTTCACACAATTGACTTATAACCACCATGTAAGACACTCAGTAAAGATCTGTGAAAGTAATGTGAATAAAGAACTGAACTAAAACATTGATGATCATATAAATAATCTTGGTGTGGAAGCAGACATCTTGAGCATAACTCAGAGGCAGAAACCATAAAGGAAAAAAAATGATCAATTTGACTAACAAAAAAAATGAAAATCTCTATCAAAAACATTTTGAACAAACTTAAAAGTCAGATTAAAAACTGGGGGAAATATTGGCAATATCACTGACTAGAAGTTGAAGCCTTAAAAAACAAAAAGCTATTTACAAATCAATAACTCCCCCCAAAAACATGCAAAAGACACAGACAAGCAGTATCAGAATAATAGTTTCTAAACATAAAAAAGTTTAGTATCAATAGAAAATCCTTTAGAATTTTATACAAAAATGATTTTTATCTACCAAATTGACAATTTTTTAATTTAATTTTCATTGTTAGAAGAAATGAAAATCAGCTTTCATATATTCTAAGTGGGAATATAAATTTGTGGAACTTCCCTGGAGGTCAGCTTTGCAATAAATACAAAAATGAATATAGACTTTGATGCAGCAATTCCTCTTTCAAGGACTTAGTCCAAGGAAAAAAAATTCACTAGAGAATTATTTATAAATAATGAAAGACTACAATAATGAGATACCACTACACATCTATTAAAATGGCCAAAATCCAGAACACTAACAATACTGAATGCTTTGATGATGTGGGACAACAAAAACTCTCATTCACTGCTGGCTGAAATGGAAAATGGTACAGTCACTTTAGAAACAGTTTGTTGGTTTCTTTTTTTCCTTCAAACTTGAAACTTTTTATTTTGTATTGGAGTGAGAATCCCAGGGATGGGGGATCCTGGTGGGCTGCCGTCTATGGGGTCACAGAGTCGGACACGACTGAAGTGACTTAGCAACAGCAGCAGCAGCATAGCTAACTAATAATGTTGTGGTAGCTTCAGGTGAACAGGGAAGGGACTCACCCATACATATTCATGTACCCATTCTCCCCCAAACACCCCTCCCATCCAGGGTGGCACATAACATTGAGTAAGCCATGAAAAGTCATGGAGGGGGACTTCCTCAGTGGTCCAGTAGCTAAGACTCCATGTTCCCAATGCAGGGGGCCTGGGTTCAAACCCCAGTCAGGAAACTAGATCCCACATACTACAAGTAAGAGTTTGCAGGCCACAACTAAGACCCAGTGCAACTATATAGATATATATATAAAATGAAAGTCTATGACATTCTCAAAAGGCACAATTATGGAGACAAAGAGATCCATGGTTGTGGGAGGGGGGCAGATGAACAAGTGGAACACAGAGGATTTTTAGGGCAATGATATTATAATGATGGATATATGTCATTATACATTTGCCCAAGCATACTGAATATACAACACCAACAGTGATGTTGATAATGGATAAGGCTAACCACATCTATAAGAGGAACCTCTGTGCTTTCCTCTCAATTTTACTGTAGCTAAAAAAATGTGCTAAAGTATTTGTCTTAATAAATGAAAAACTGAAAACAGTAGAAGAAACAAATTTTAGGACCAAAAAATGCCAATAAAATCATGTAATAGAAGAATATTCAATGACATGAGAAAATATTAATAATATAATAAGGAAAAAGGTGGGTTTCAAACAAGGTCCTAGATTTATATTCAGTATCTTTTGATAAACCATAATGGAAAAGAATACAAAAAAAATGTGTGTGTATATATATATACTAATAAAGATTAATAATAACTAATATTATACGGAGAAGGCGATGGCACCCCACTCCAGTACTCTTGCCTGGAAAATCCCATGGACGGAGGAGCCTGGTAGGCTGCAGTCCATGGGGTCGCAAAGAGTTGGACACAACTGAGTGACTTCACTTTCACTTTTCACTTCCATGCATTGGAGAAGGAAATGGCAACCCACTCCAGTGTTCTTGCCTGGAGAATCCCAGGGATGGGGGAGCCTGGTGGGCTGCCATCTATGGGGTCACACAGAGTTGGACACGACTGAAGTGACTTAGCAGCAACAGCAGCAACATTATTATAAGATTGCTTACTGTGTGCCAAGTACTATTCTAAGCATTTTATATATTACCTCAGTTATCCTATGAGGAGGGCTTCCTGGGGAAGCTCAAATGGTAAAGAATCTGCCCACAATGCGGGAGATCTGGGTTCAATCCCTGGGTTGGGAAGATCCCCTGGAGAAGGAAATGGCAATCCACTCCAGTATTCTTGCCCGGAGAATCCTGTGGACAAAGGAGCCTGATGGGCTACAGTCCATGGGGTCACAAAGAGTTGGACAAGTTCATGGGGGTCACAAAGTGTAGGACATGACTGAGTGACTAACACTTATCCTATGGGGAAGATAGTAATGGTGTGAAAACAGCTACTATTCTTATCCCCATTTTACAGAAAAATAAAAGTAATTTAAATGAAACAACAGCTACTTGTTTGCTAATTTTCTTAAATCTGATTAA
Source organism: Bos javanicus (assembly GCF_032452875.1). Taxonomy (NCBI): domain Eukaryota; kingdom Metazoa; phylum Chordata; class Mammalia; order Artiodactyla; family Bovidae; genus Bos; species Bos javanicus. The sequence goes on from NC_083869.1 coordinate 85,225,210, forward strand.
GAAAAGTAACATTTTCCAAACAGCAACCACTCAAAAACAATCAAGACAGTACATCAGTATTAAAATCATCAAACTTGGGGTGTGGGCTTAGACTTAGGGAGAGAGAGAGAGGAGAGAAGGAAGAGGCTATACAGTCAGTTACAGTACAAACACAGAAGAATCAGGAATTTTGTGCCACTTTTTCTAGCTTCCTTATGTAAGCAGAGTTCTGAATTCAGTTACAGAGCTTTATATTGAACCTTACATCCTTTCCAAACTGTAAAGAAATCTTTCCTTTCCAGGGGTTACATGAGCACACTTTCTGCAATCAAGCATCACATTTCAGTGTTCCTCATGAAAAAGAACTCCACATACTGCAACCATTCAAACATGGCTAATTCACCAAAGCTCTTTTCATCCCAAGTCAATGAAATTGCTTTATACACATTCTCTTTTCTTCCCGACTCTGACTACATGCTGGCATATCCTGCATGTAAAATTGAAGATTCTCAGCTCTCTGGACATGTAATCCCTGCTAGCTATGATCCAGTTAATGAACCTGCCAGGCTGAAAACACTGTGCCTCAGAAAGCCAACATCTGCAATGGTGGTAACAACAAAATATGACGAATGTTCAAATATATTTCCAGAATCACTTGGAAACATATTTGATGGACAAAACTACCATAAGCTATACGGTTTAGCTGAGACTGGCATGAAACATCTATTTACTATACCAAATGTATACTGTAATGCATAATTACCATTCAATGGGCACAGGACATGGTATTAAGCTCATGATATATTTATCTCATAAGGGCCTCACAACAACCTTGGGGAGTATGAGTCAACCCTACTTTTATAATTATGGAACTCAAAAATCAGAGACTAAATAACTGATTCTAGTTCATAAAACTAATAAACTGAGATTCAAACCTACATCCACCTAATCCCAAATCCAATGCCCTTATCATTGCACCATACTGCCGCCCTCCATCTAGCAGTTCCCAGTGGACCGTCCACCTGAGGGGCCAGTAAGATGTACCTGCAGTCTGCCACTGGCTTAAGGTATCCATTTCAACAGCACATTTATTAGCTTATCAGAGTCACATCTGACTCATCCATCCCTCAGAAATATCTAGGGATGGGAGGGAGTCTCGTACGAGTAGAAGAGGGTCAACTCCTTCACCATCACCCCAGATACTGTGAAAGATCTGGACATCTAAGAAAATTATATAAAAATACTTATATCAAGTTGTCATCAACATTACTAATGCTAATGGTGGTCTATGGAGGGTTATCCACATCTAGTATCCAGCTCGGAGAAGGCAATGGCACCCCACTCCAGTACTCTTGCCTGGAAAATCCCATGGATGGAGGAGCCTGGTAGGCTGTAGTCCATAGGGTCGCTAAGAGTCGGACACAACTGAGCGACTTCACTTTCACTTTTCACTTTCCTGCATTGGAGAAGGAAATGGCAACCCACTCCAGTGTTCTTGTCTGGAGAATCCCAGGGACGGAGGAGCCTGGTGGGCTGCCATCTATGAGATCACACAGAGTCGGACACGACTGAAGCGACTTAGCTTAGCAGCAGTATTCAGCTGATTACTTCCCATGGGGATATGCAGTAAGTGGGCCCCTCGGCCCCAACCCTCCAGTGTCATGGAACCAACAGGACATCCCACTCTGCTTAGAGAGCATGGCAAAGTTAGAATGCATACAACCGAGGCATCCTAAAGACTTTCTTCATGGAGCTTTCCCTTCACTTTGAAGCATGACTTCAAAAATGTAAGAACCTAGTAATACACTACAAAATATATATATACAGCAGAGAAAGGGAGGGAAGTATTTGAGCATCCTAGCCCATGACAAAGAAAATCACCTTTTAAAAAAATCACTTTTTAAAAATAATTTTTTTGGTCTGTGGGAAACATCTCTTTCAGTCTTCCCAGAAAGCACAGTGTGGAAAGGTTACTATCTAAAAACTGTACCGATGCAAGAGTTTACAATAAATATCCAAAATGCTTTCACTGTAAGATAACTTTCCTAAATATGCTATTGAGTATCTCCAGACATACTTCACAGTATGAGTCTTGATCACTCAACCAGTTAAGATACAGAGGAAAGTCTCACAAAAATGATTCCCAGTGCTTCCCAAACCTAATTTGTATAAGAACCACTTGAGATAGTGTCAGAATGCAGATTCTGAGTAAACAAGACCATAACAAAATCTATGGGTCTGCAGTTCTACCAAGCATCCAGATGGTGCTGAGGTGCAGGGCCCACCCTGTCGGAGCACAGGTCTCAGCGACTGTTTCTTCAATGAGATCCCACATGCCTCTGCTCCCCAACCCTGCCCTGGAGAACTGAGCTTTACAGAAAGTATTTATTGTTGCTGTTGTTTAGTCACTAAATTGTGTCTGACTCTTTGAGACCCTGTGGACTGCAGCATGCCAGGCTCCTCTGTCCTCCACTATCTGCTGGAGTTTGCTCAAATTCATGTTCATTGAGTTGGTGATGCTATCTAACCATCTCATCCTTTGCCACCTCCTTCTCTTTTGCTTTCAATTTTTCCCAGCATCAGGGACTTTTCCAATAAGTCAGCTCTTCACATCAGGTGGCCAAAGTATTGGAGCTTCAGCTACAGCAACAGTCCTTCTACGGACTATTCAGGGTTTATTTCCTTTAGGATTGACTGGTTTGATCTCCTTGCAGTCCAGGGCACTCTTAAGAGTCTTCTCCAACAAGTACTTTAAAGTCTACATACTTTAAAAGTATATAGAAGTAAAGTCACTTACATCAGAACTTTACATAAGGATTCAATTTCACTATACTTTGAAGCAACCATCATTGATATAGTCCTAGTACTTAAAATTTAATGACATTTTCTCTGTATGAGTTAATTATTTATTTCAACTGTTTTCAATGGCAAATTCAGTGGTCATGCATAAAGAGAGGTTGGAAATAGAAAAAGGAGGTAAAGTGGATGGCACAGGAGCAGTAGAGGTTTTTCCAATTAAAATTTGGATAAGATAACGGATGCATTATCAGGTCAAGAAGCAACAGTTAGAACTGGACATGGAACAATGGACTCATTCCAAATTGGAAAGGAGTATGTCAACACTGTATATTGTCACCCTGCTTATTTAACTTATATGCAGAGTACATCATGTGAAGTGCTGGACTGGATGAAGCACAAACTGGAATCAAGATTGCCAGGAGAAATATCAGTAACCTTAGATACACAGATGACACCACCCTAAAGGCAGAAAGCAAAGAGGAACTAAGGAGCTTCTTGATGAGGGTGAAAGAGGAGACTGTGCAAAACTAATACAATTATGCAAAGTTTAAAAATTAAATAAAATTTTTAAAAAAACTTAAAAAAAAAAGCTGGCTTAAATTCAATATTCAAAAATCAAAGATCATGGCATCTGCTCCCATTATTTCATGGCAAATAGATGGGGAAACAATGAAAACAGTGACAGACTTTATTTTCTTGTGCTCTAAAATCACTGCAGGTGGTGGCTGCAGCCATGAAATTAAAAGATGCTTACTCCTTGGAAGAAAAGCTATGACCAACCTAGACTTTTCCAACAAAGGTCCGTCTAGTCAAAGCTATGGTTTTTCAAGTAGTCATGTATGGATGTGAGAGTTAGACTATAAAGAAAGCTGAGCGCTGAAGAATTGATGCTTTTGAACTGATGGAGAAGAGTCTTGAGAGTCCCTTGGACTGCAAGGAGATCCAACCAGTCAATCCTAAAGGAAATCCATCCTGAACATTTATTGGAAGGACTGATGCTGAAGCTGAAACTCTAATACTTTGGCCGCCTGATGCTAAGAACTGACTCAATGGAAAAGACCCTAATGCTGGGAAAGACTGAAGACAGGAGGAGAAGGGGACGACAGAGGATGAGATGGTTGGATGGCATCACCAACTCAATGGACATGAGTTTTAGCAAGTTCCCAGAGTTAGGGATGCCAAGGAAGCCTGGCATGCTACAGTTCATGGAGTCACAAAGAGTCAGACATAACTGAAATGAAGATAATGGAAAACGGGCAACAGTATATTTCCAAAGTATACGGGGTTGGGGGTGAAAGAGCAGATACACATGTGAGGAGGGCTGTCCCCTTTAAGTATCCACATTATTTTGCATCTATGGGACCACAGAAGGTCCCAGGAGGTAGCACTCAAAAGTTTTCATTCAGAATCATAAATTAGAAAGGGACCAGCTTTGCCAAATACACCAAAAACTTGTTTCTTGATATGCTTTACAATCTTCAGTAAATCAAAGTAATGCACATATCACTAGACTACAGGGAAGCAGAACTTTCCATCGGAGAACTTACAATAGAGGAAATTATTTTAAATGTCCAGGATATTTTTATTTACTTTATTATAAAATAAACGGTATTAACTTTATCTTACTCACTTAAAATATTTATTCCCCGAAGCAGAGAAGTGCTCAAATAGTACAGGAGTCATGTGTAAAGAACATAGAAGCCAGTTTGAAGGGGCACCTTTCAATTTAGGACAACTGGTGCATCTACAAGTATAATCAATCATAACACATTTACTTCTAAAAATCCATAAATACATATAAATGGGGGGAGGGTTGTAAGAGAAGTTCTTCTTGAAGAATGTCAGCTACTAGATGAATGAGAACAACAGAATTAGAAAATAATCCCTTTGCACTCTCCAGTGTAATTGATTCAGGCAAGAATGACCTATTGTTACAAGCAGTTGGGAGAAAATTTTTAGAAACACGATATTTGCACAACATTGTTAATTATCTATACTCCAATATAAAATAAAAGGTTAAAAAAAAGAAATAGGATATTCACATGATCTCAAGAATGATCTCACAAATTACATACTAATCATAAATGTACTTTATATAAAACATGTGCTTAGCTACTCAGTTGTGTTCGATTCTTTGCGACCCCATGGACTGTAGCCTGCCAGGCTTCTCTGTCCATGGGGATTCTCCAGGCAAGAATACTGGAATGGATTGCCATACCCTCCTCCAGGGAATCTTCCCAACCCAGGAATCGAACCCAGGTCTCTCGCATTGCTGGCGGATTCTCTATTGTCTGAGCCACAAGGGAAGCCCTGATTTCCTTCTAGTTCTTATTTTAAAAGCAAACAAATACCTAGCATAAAATGCCTTCACATTTTGATAGCGGCAGCTCTGCACACATTAATTGGCGAGGCAAGCTATTTCGGAATCACCATCAGCCCTGCATCCTGCCCCACTCCCCTTGGGCCCTGCTCTGGCCTCTGGAAAGACTGGTACCCACTGCCCAGCTCAGCCCTCTCTCGCCCCACAGCCTGGGCCTGCTTCTGGGAGAGGAGAAAGGGAGAAAAGCAAGCCCATATAACTAACCATAAATGCACTTACGTATGAACAGCTATGGTGGACACCACTTAACCAAGTGACTTCATTTCACAATAGCCAGCAGGAGGATGATCAGACCTCATGTGCCTCCTGGCAAAATGGTATCACCTCAGCTGTCTTCTTGCCAAAAATGCTTAACCTGAATCTAAAAACTGGGAAATAAGCAGACAAATCGAGAAAGTGGAATATTCTACAACTGGTCTAAACTCTTCAAAACAAATCATAAAACAAAACAAAAGGAAGGGACATAACAATCAAATGTAATATATGAAATGTTATTGCATCCTGAATATTTTACAAGTTGTGGATAATTTCAACATAAAATATATGTAAGATAATATTATTGGTTTATGGTTAATTCTCTTAGGTAAAACAGTGATGATAATATTAGAGGTGGTAAGAGAATGTCTTTATTCTTAGGAAACAAGGAAGTATTTAGAGTGATGTGTCATGGTATCTACAACTTATCTTTGAAAAGTTCAGAAAAATATACACAAAAGTAGAGAGAGTATGGGCTTCCCTGGTGGCTCAGATGCCTGCAATGCAGAAGACTCTGGTTTGATCCCTGAGTGGGGAAGATCCCCTCGAGGAGGGAATGGCAACCCATCCAGTCAGTATTCTAGCCTGGAGAATTCCACGGACTAAGGAGCCTCATGGCCTACAGTCCATGGAGTAGCAAAGAATCAGACACAACTAAGCAATCAACACACATACACATACATATACACAGAGAATAGAATGTGATAGGATGCTAACAACTGATGATAAAGAGTATATGAGTGTCTTGCTTTTTATTTCAATTTTTTATAGTTAGTAATTTTTGAAAAGTTAAAGGTTGAGGGAAAAAGAAAAAAATTTTTTCATTTAAACATTATTAATTTTTTTTATTCCCCCTCAGTCTTATTTTCTCCATAAAAGCTTATGTTCCTTAACCTCTTCATGTCCCTTACTATAGAAATTTCCAGTATAAACTTCTCCTTGGATGCTCATAATAATTACAATTATTTCTGACCTATGCATTCAATATTCCAAAGGTATATAGGTCATAATAAAAGGTATATTTAAAAATAAAATAAAGCATCAAAACTTTAATGAACAGAGTCATCCAGTAGCGAATACATTGAGCTATGTGCTAATTTCTGTGTTTTCAATTTTTTTTGAAGCAAGATTTCAACTGTTTCTTCAGAGAAAGTTGAGAAATCCTGCAGTAAAATTCAAAGCTGTCTTTAGCCCAGTGCTTCCCACCCAGTTAACAACAAAGTCCAACCTAAGTGTCTACAAGACGGATAGCTGCGTAACCTCATGCATCTTCGTGCATGTAAAGATCATCTTCAACTCACCCACAAAATAAGCCAGTGAATCCAAAGACCAAGAATAAAAAGCACCAAAAGCTTCCTGTTAAATCACTGGGAACACAACCTAAATTGGGGGAATTTAATCTACATTGATGATGACAAAGCAGATGGCATACATATTCTCTTTTGGCATTCAGCCCCAAGAAACAGCAAACGAAGCAAGAATTCTTATGGAACAAATGAACACATTTTAGAGATGCTGAATCAAAAAAAAAAAGTTCTTCACTTTTTTAATTTCTTATGTCCTTATCATCAAAGAAAGTAGAAGACTAAATGAGCAAAGAGAATTAAAGGTCAACTTTCTCATCTTTAAAACTCACTTCCAATGGAAACAGGCGTTACTGTAACCAAACTAACGTTTGATTTCACAAAACTAATGAAAATCCCTCAAAAACTGACTCCTCACTTTTTAATCTTTATTTTCTGACCAAAAACTGCTTTCTGCTAAGAACAGCTTCAAATATGTTAATGAATGATCTTTAACAACTGACAGGGTAAAATTAATAATAAGGAAACCAAAATTCAAAATAAAGTTAACTTTATTCAAAAATAGTATCAACTGGCTGTGAACAATTAAAGATAATCTGTTATAGATTTAAACATGTCTTTCAAGCTAGCAAAGGGAAATGATACATAGTACATTCCAACAATCACAATACTATATTATACTGTGATATGCTGAATTACATTCCCTACTTTCAAAATCATGCTGTTTAAAAACTACTTTTATATATACTTCAAAATATCAATAATAAATACATTTTGTTTTCTTTAAATAAAATTTAAGCAGCTTATAGTTTATTTCCCCCAGCAAATATCAGGAAAACAAGTTTTAAAATTAAAGAAGCATTTTAGAATTCTCACTTTTGCAGTAAATCCATATGCTAAGAATATCCTGCCAAATAAATGAATTGCTTCTAGCGATGACCCATTTTAAAAGAAAAATCTAACTAAAATTTGTGCAAGCGAAATTAAGTGGACTCTAATGGACTACTTACCTCAAAACCTACTTACGTGTCATCTACATTAAAGCTATTCTAAGAAATAGCATGAAATACTGTTCCATAAATAATACTTTTTAGGGGACTTCCCTGGTGGTCCAGTGGTTAAGAATCTGCTTGCCAATGCAGGGGGTGCAGGTTCTATCCCTGGTCGGGGAACTAAGACCCCACATGCTGAGGGGCAACCAAGCCTACACGCCACAACTGCAGAGAAACCCATGCCCAGGGACAAAAGATCCCTCATGCTACAGCAAAGATCCTGATGCAACGAAATACATACATTTTTAAAAAATAATAATACTTTAAAAAATAAGCTAAAACAAAACTCTAGATGTTATATTTCTATTATACCTGTGGTCTTCATCTATTTAGCTAAGTATCTTTTATCGTTTCAGATAAAATAGTGTATTTTCCTGAAGTAAAATAATCATTGCTTAAGAGTTTTGGCTTCCCTCATAGCTCAGTTGGTAAATCATCTGCCTGCAATGCAGGAGACCCGGGTTCGACTCCTGGGTCAGGAAAATCCCCTGGACAAGGAAATGGTAACCCACTCCAGTATTCTTGCCTAGAGAATCCCAAGGACAGAGGAGCCTGGCAGACTACAGTTCACGGGATCGCAAGAGTCGGACACAACTCAGCGACTAAACCACCACCAAAACCACTGAAAAACAGGAAAGCAACACTTACTCTTATTTTAAAAATACCTTCCTAATTAACGTTTACCAAGTATATCTTATGTACTAGAAACTGAATAAATAATTTATATGTATTACACCTTACCTAACCCTAAGACAACCCTCTGAGGTAGATACAATTACTGTCACCATTTTAGAGATGTGAAAACTAAGACTCAGAGAAGTTAAGTAACTGTGGCAGATTGCCAGGCACTGCCCAAAACCCTGTAGCAGAAGTGCAGCTGGGCACATAGCCATCCAGCCCCCGTTCAGTTTGGCGCAGTCATGGAGCAAGCTCTCACCAGTGGTTCTCACTGGTGAACTAAGTTCCCTCATGAGTGGAGGTGATACACACACTTTCCATGTCATGTGCTTCTCGGCCTTCTCTCAGGCTGGAACACAAATGTGGAACTGAGGCAGCTTCAACTATACAGATGATGACAGCACCTTAAGGGATGCTGCTGCTGCTGCTAAGTCACTTCAGTCGTGTCCGACTCTGTGCAACCCCATAGACGGCAGCCCACCAGGCTCCCCCATCCCTGGGATTCTCCAGGCAAGAACACTGGAGTGGGTTGCCATTTCCCTAAGGGATGGCAGACTACCAAAATAAAAGAAATGAGCAGTGTTCAAAGTGCCTATCCATCCTGGACCACTTATCTACCTGTGAAATAATAGAAAATACATATACAGTAGTCTCTGGCCCTGGTTCCTGACATAGGGCTCCTGAACCCTAATAATTTCCAGGTGATAGGAGCACTTTTTGTTCTAATGAGGTGACTCTGAGTGAGCTCCAGGGTGAGGGCTGGTCACCAGAAAGAACAGCCATGATTAGAAGCTTGAAATTATCAGCTCCACTTCCCATTCTCTTGAGAAGGCAGAATGGCTAAAAATGGAGTTAATGATCTATCACACCTACATGATAAAGCCTCCATAAAAAAAATACATGGGATTCTAAGAGCTTCCAGGTGGGTGCACACATCCACGTACTAGGAGCATGAGGTACCCCAACAGGGAAAGAAGCTCCTGCCCTCAGGACCCTCCTAGTCCTCACCCTATATATCTCTTCATCTGAATGCTCATCTATGCTGCATGCATGCAGGCATGCTAAGTCACTTCAGTCGTGTCTGATTCTGTGCGACGCCATGGACTGCAGCCGACCAGGCTCTTCTGTCCATGGGATTCTCTAGGCAAGAATACCAGAGTAGATTGCCATTTCCTTCTCCAGGGGATCTTCCCAACCCAGGGATCAAACCTGCGTCTCTTAAGTCTCCTGCATTGACAGGTGGGTTCTTTACCTCTAGCGGCACCTGAGAAGCACCTGTTCATCTGTATCTTTTTCCATATCTTCTAATAAACTAGCAAACAAAAGTAACTACTTCCCTGAGTTCTGCGAGCTGCCCTAGCAAATTAATCTAATCCAAGGTGGAAGGAGGTTAATAGGAACCTCTGATTTGTAGCCAAGTTGAACAGAAGTTGTGAGTAACTTGGGGACCTACTTCTTGCCCTTGGAATGCAGACTGAGGAGCAGAGTCATGGGACTGAACCCTTAGCCTGTGGAATCTGATGCTAATCTCCAGGTAGATAGTGTGAGAACTGACTCAAGCCATAAGACACCCCACTGGTGTCCCAGAGAATTGCTTGTTGGGGTGGGGAACCTCCAAATATTTGGTAAGTAGAGGTGTCCAAAGTGTTATGTGTGAAAGAAAAGGAGACACATGAAGGGAAAGGAATGAAGTTTTTCCAAAACACTACCTCAAGTCAAAATAAGAGAGAAATATTAAAGAAAATGTTACCAAGCAACGAGCTTCTAGCTTTAGAGCCTTTGTTTTGGAGAAGTGTCCTTTACAACAGCTTAGCTCATACTCTATCTTAGAAACTGGTAACAGAAGTAAGACGCTGATATTATATAAAATATAAAAGATGAGGCAGTGGCTTAGCAATTGGAAAAAGTTGTAAACTAGTGATCCTTGTTTCTCACAGTAAAATAGTTGGTCTTCTGTCATCTGAGACAACCTGCAGGGCAGCTGAGCAGCAAGGCTACAGAATCCACTTGTGTAAGAAAAGCAGATGGAAAGTTCAGAAGTGGGATATTTCTGTAATTTCCATGTATTCAACCAGAATTAATTCTCTAACTTTGATAGGGCTATTGTCACAAAGATCTCCTGGAACTAACTGCGTACATTCTTTAGCAAAAAAAGTGAAAGATTTTCTTACCTTATACAATAAAATTATCAGTGGTAAGATGCCTCAATAAGTCTATTTCTAAATTAGTTTCATCCCTCCTTCAATGAGAATTGAACAGAAAGCACTAAACAAAATCTTCTCACATTCTGAAAACTGAGAAATGGAATATTTCATTTCCCCAAAAATTTATTTGAGAAAAACAAATTTTTAATCTTATATACCACAGTCACCCAGTAAATCTTTCATTTCATTTTAATATTACACATATCTAAAAATAAAACAATTAGTAAGATGTATCATTTTAAAACACACTTCCTTTAGAAATGTTTAATTATTTTAATTGGAGATTTTGATATTTTACTTCACTTGTTCTCTCTCTCTCTTATTATCTTTCATTTCAAAATTTATTTAAGGATTTGTTAGAATTTCATTCAAGGTCAAATCATGTGTTTCTTCAAAAGCTGGGAATCCTTATATATGGAGAAGGAGAAGGAAATGGCAACTCACTTCAGTATTCTTGCCTGGGAAATCCCATGGACAGAGGAGCCTGGTGGGCTACAGTCCATGGGGTCACAAAGAGTCAGACATAACTGAGCAACTAAATCTCCCCTATATATATATAAATGCAGTGTTATGTTAGTTATTATCTGAAACATTGGTTCCTAGAAGTTTCAGTTAGCCAATTTAAAGACTCACAGTACTTGGTTTCATGTACCTCCACCTATAGAAAAATGGAGACTAGATCTATGAATAAAATTAACTGGAAGAAAACAAGAGAGTCCAAAAAACACTAGTCAAAAAACTAAGAAAAATTATAGAAATAAACTTTGTCTAAGAATCGTCTGATATTTTCTATCCCTAAACATATTTTCCCAAGAGCCTACTTATTTATCAGTGAAATTCAGACCACGATGCTGTGTTGTTTGCTTATTCAAAAGAAACTACAATGATTCTTATCCCTATATCCTTCTTTCTTTAAACACATAATAAATTAAAAAACACATAAATTCTAGATTTCAACTAGGAGTTAGAAGTTAGATTCCATTTAAGTTTGCAATTTATATCCTAGCCCCTGACATGGCTTCAAGTCATTTAAAATTTTTTAAACTTGAGCAGCTTAAAAATGGGAGACAGTGATGTCTGAGTAGAATCAGAAAAGAATACTTAGCTGTGCCTAATGAAACTGTATTATATAGCAAAATTTGAGACAGTCAGTAAAAAACTATTAATTTGGTATCTCTATAAATGCTTCCATGCAAAAGAAAAAAAAACAATTACACACTCAAGAGAATTGAAACCAGGGTCTCAAAGAGATGTCTGTACACCTATATACATAGCAGCATTATTCATAATAGCAAAAAGGCATAAGCAACTCAAGTTTTTATTGATGGATGAATGTACAAACAAAATACGATATATCCATACAACAGAATATCATTCAATCTCAGAAAGTAAAGAAATTCTGACACATGTACAATGTGGATGAACCTCGAAAACATTAATTAAGATAGATGAAATAAGCCAGCCACAAAAAGATAAATACTATACAACTCCACTTATATGAGATACCTGGAATAATCAAATTCATACAGACAAAATGGAATGGTGTTTGTCAGGAGCTGGGTGGAGAGGGAGCTAAAGAAACAGGGAGCTTTGTTTAATGGGTATAGATTTTCAGTTTTTCAAAATGAAAAGCGATCTGGAGATTGTTTGCATATCAATGTCAATGTACTTAACATTATTGAGTTTTACATTTAAAAATGATTAATTAAGATGGAAAATTGTTATGTGTATTTAACTTCAAGTAATTTCTGGATGCTGGGAAAGATTGAAGGCAGGAGAAGGGGAGAGGATGAGATGGTTGGATGGCATCACCTGCTCAATGCACAGGAGTTTGACTAAACTCCAGGAGTCGGCAATGGACAGGGAGGCCTGGCATGCTGCAGTCCGTGGGGTCGCAAAAAGTCGGACACGACTGAGTGAGTGAACTGAACTGAATTCCTTTAATCTACACATGGATTTTTTTTTTAAGTGTGTACCTAAGGGAGAGGTAAGCAAAACAAAGATAACAAAAATTAAGTTTGACAATCTTGAAAGTAAGAAAGAAGCCAATCAAATAACATCAGAAGAGTAGCAGGCAGCTGTAAAATTCAGTAGGAGGAGGGAGGAAGCACTTCCAGAATGGCTAAGTAAGGATCTCCAAAAACCTAATCCTCCATAAAAACAATGAGAACACTGGCAAAAAAAAAATTGTAAAACTCCATTTTTTCACAATTCTGGAAATCAACAATAGGATTACCACACTATGAGAATGATTAAGTCACAAAAAATGGTTGTGTCACAGTAAAAACAGAGAACTTAGTGGCATTTTCATTTTCCCTATTTCCATCACTCTCTTCCCAGCATCGCAATATACTTTAAAATCAGCATCCTTGCAGTCACAGTGACTGCAAAAAACAGTACTCTAGCAGGCAATGGGGAGGGCAAATTATGTTTGGAGTCCCGTGAAATGGCTCTATGCCAGTAACCTGTCACTATTTGACCTGGAAGTTACGTTGAAAAGCCCTATTCTCAGGGCTTGTGTTTACTGGACGTAATTCAGAGCTCACTAAATGGAAAAAACTCTAGCACCACAGCATTTGTTGAAAATAATAGCTGCAATTGTTTGATAATGCAGATGTCTATGGCAGCAATACCAGCTGGAGCAAAAAAAGAAGCTGGCTTAAAAACTTAAAAGAGAGATTTGGAGAATGAAATGTCCAGAGAAGAATCTGAAAGCCTCCAACATATTGTTTATGACTGAAAAGGCCACATTCATGTGTAGCACTATACACACAGCCAAGAAATACCTGAAAAGACCCCATTCTTTCTCCTCTGGCTGATCTTGAGGCTCTGTGCATACAGGAAGTGAAGGCTAAGACAGAGTTATCAACTGCTTGGCTACTTACTGAAGGTTGCCCCAACATGCACATAGAGCTCTTAGCAAAGCCAGAGATACTTATTCAGTTCAGTTCAGTTCAGTCACTCATCATGTCCGACTCTGCGATGCCATGGACTGCAGCACACCAGACCTCCCTGTCCATCACCAACTCCCATAGTTTACTCAAACTGATGTGCACTGAGTTGGTGATGCCATCCAACCTCATCCAAGCTCATCCAATCTCATCCTCTATCGTTCCCTTCTTCTCCTGCCTTCAATCTTTCCCAGCATCAGGGTCTTTTCCAATGGGTCAGCTCTTCACATCAGGCGGCCAAAGTATTGGAGTTTCAGCTTCAGCATCAGTCCTTCCAATGAATGTTCAGGATGGATTTCCCTTAGGATTGACTGGTTTGATCTCTGTGCAGCATAAGGGAGTCTCAAGAGTCTTCTCCAACACTACAGTTGAAAAGCATCAATTCTTCAGTGCTCAGCTTTCTTTATGGTCCAACACTCATATGCATACATGACCACTGGAAAAACCATACCTTTGACTAGATGGACCTTTGCTGGAAAAGTAATGTCCCTGCTTTTTAATATGCTGTCTAGGTTGATCATAGCTTTCCTCCCAAGGAGCAAGCATCTTTTAGTCTCATGGCTGCAGTTACCATCTGCAGTGATTTTGGAGCACAAAAAAATAAAGTCTTTCACTGTTTCCATTGTTTCCCCATCTATTTGCCATGAAGTGATGGGGCTGGATGCCATGATCTTAGTTTTCTGAATGTTGAGTTTTAGGCCAGCTTTTTCACTCTCCTCTTTCACTTTCATCAAGAGGCTTTATAGTTCTTATTCACTTTCTGCCATTGGGGTGGTGTCATCTGCATACCTGAGGTTATTGATATTTCTCCCAGCAATCTTGATTTCAGCTTGTGCTTCATCCAGGGCAGCATTTCACATGCTATACACTGCATATAAGTTAAATGAGCAGGGTGACAATATACAGCCTTGACATGCTCCTTTCCTGATATGGAACTAGTCCATTGTTCCATGTCCAGTTCTAACTGTTGTTTCTTGACCTGCATTCAGATTTCTCAGGAGGCAGGTAAGGTGGTCTGGTATTTCCATGTCTTTCAGAATTTTCCACAGTTTATTGTGATCCACACAGTCAAAGGCTTTGGCATAGTCAATAAAGCAGAAGTAGATGTTTTTCTGGAACTCTCTTGCTTTTTTGATGGTCCAGTGGATGTTGGCTCTCTGATCTCTGGTTCCTCTGCCTTTTCTAAATCCAGCTTGAACATTTGCAAGTTCACAGTTCACATACTGTTGAAGCCTTGCTTGGAGAATTTTGAGCATTAATTTGCTAACCTGTCATATGAATGCAATTGTGCAGTAGTTTGAACATTCTTTGGCATTGAGCTTCTTTGGGACTGGAATGTAAACTGACCTTTTCCAGTCCTGTGGCCACTGCTGAGTTTTCCAAATTTTCTGGCATATTGAGTGTAGCACTTTCAAAGCATCATCTTTTAGGATTTGAAATAGCTCAACTGGAATTCCATCACCTTCACTAGCTTTCTTTGTAATGATGCTTCCTAAGGCCCACTTGACTTTGCATTCCAAGATGTCTGGCTCCAGGTGAGTGATCACACCATTGTGGTTATCTGGGTCATGAAGATCTTTTTTGTATAGTTCTTCAGTGTTTTCTTGCCACCTCTTCTTAATATCTTTTGCTTCTGTTAGCTCCATACCATTTCTGTCTTTTATTGTGCCTATATTTGCATGAAATGTTCCCTTGGAATCTCTAATTTTATTGAAGAGATCTCTAGTCTTTCCCATTCTATTGTTTTCCTCTATTTCTTTGCATTGATCACTGAGGAAGGCTTTATCTCTCCTTGCTATTCTTTGGAACTCTGCATTCAAATAGGTATATTTTTCCTTTTCTCCTTTGCCTTTTGCCTCTCTTCTTTCCACAGCTATTTGTAAGGCCTCCTCAGACAGCCATTTTGCTTCTTTGCATTTCTTTTTCTTGGGGATGGTCTTGCTCCCTATCTCCTGTACAATGTCACGAACCTCGTCCATAGTTCGTCAGGCACTCTGTCTATCAGATCTAATCCCGTGAATCTATTTGTCACTTCCACTGTATAATTGTAAGGGATTTCATTTAAGTCATACCTGGATGGTCTAGTGGTTTTCCGTACTTTCTTCAATTTAAGTCTGAACTTTGCAATAAGGAGTTCATGATCTGAGCCATGGTCAGCTCCCAGTCTTATTTATGCTGACCATATAGAACTTCTGTACCTTTGGCTGCAAAGAAAATAATCAATTTGATGTCAGTATTGACAATCTGGTGATGTCCATGTGTAGAGTCTTCTCTTGTGTCATTGGAAGAGGGCATTGCTATGATCCATGCCATTCTCTTGGAAAAATTCTGTTAGCCTTTGCCCTGCTTCATACTCCAAGGCCAAACCTGCCTGTTACTCCAGGTAACTCTTGACTTCCTACTTTTGCTTTCCAGTCCCCTATGAGGAAAGGGACATCTTTTTGGGCATTAGTCCTAGTAGGTCTTATAGGTCTTCTCAGAACTGCTCAACTTCAGCTTCTTCAACGTTACTGGTTGGGGCATAGACTTGGATTACTGTGATACTGAAAGGTTTGCCTTGGAAATGAACAGAGATCATTCTGTCATTTTTGAGACTGTATCCAAGTGCTGCATTTCTGACTCTTTTGTTGATTATGAGGGCTACTCCATTTCTTCTAAGGGATTCTTGCCCACAGTAGTAGATGTAATAGTCATCTGAGTTAAATTCGCCCATTCCAGGCCATTTTAGTTCACTGATTCCTAAAATGTTGATATTCACTCTTGCCATCTCCTGTTTGACCACTTCCAATTTGCCTTGATACATGGACCTAACATTACAGGTTCCTATGCCATATTGTTCTTTACCACACTGGACTTTATTTCCATCACCAGTCACATCCACAACTGGATGCTGCTTTGGCTCCGTCTTGTCATTCTTTCTGGATATATTTCTCCAGTAGCATATTGGGCACCTACTGACCTGGGGAGTTCATCTTTCAGTGTCATATCTTTTGCCTTTTCATACTGTTCATGGGGTTCTCAAGGCAAGAATACTGAAGTGGTTTGCCATTCCCTTCTACAGTGGACCACGTTTTGTCAGAACTCTCCACCATGACCCGTCCTTCTTGGGTGACCTCACACAGCATGGCTCATAGTTTCATTGAGTTAGATAAGGCTATGGTCCATGTGATCATGTTGGTTAGTTTTCTGTGACTATGATTTTCATTCTGTCTGCCCTCTAAGGGATAAGGATAAGAGGCTAATAGAAGCTTCCTAATGGGAGAGACTGACTCTGGGGGAAACTGGGTCTTTTTCTAATGGGTGGGGCCATGCTCAGCAAATCTTTAACCCAATTTTCTTTTGATGGGCAGGGCTGTGTTCCCTCCCTGTTGTTGACCTGAGACCAAACTATGGTGGGGGTAATGAAGATAATGGTAACCTCCTTCAAAATGTCCCAGGCACGCAGTGCTGTTCTCAGTGCACCGACTCTGCAGCAGGCAACCACCGACCCACATCTCTGCCAGAGACTCCTGGACACTCACAGATATTTATATTGGTTTCAGGTATTAAAGGAAAATCTTTCTAATCACTAATTAACCACTAAGGGAATCAAGCAAAAGTTTCAGTAGCCACATGTGACAAAGAATGTATACTACAGAATTTATTCAGGAATGTCAGTAAGCAAACCAATAACAGCAACAAAGAGCAAAAACACCAAATCTTGGAGAGGGAGGAAAATTTGATTTTCAGTGTTGTCATGTGATATTATTTGAAATTCCCATTTTTCAACAAAAACTGAAAACATACACAAGTAAACAGAAAAGCATGGTCAATACACAGGAAATAAAGCAGTTAAAAAAAATTATGTCCCTAAGAAGCCCAGATTTGGGACATCCTAAACAATGATTTTAAATTACTAAAACTATGTTCAAATAATTAAAGGGAACCATATATAAAGAATTAAAGGATAATTTTAAAACAATGTTTCACCAAACAAAGAATATCAATATAGAGATAAAAATTATTTTTAAAAAGAACTAGATTAAAATTCTGGTGTTTAAAAGTACAATACTGGAACTGGAAAATTCACTAGAGGGGTTCAACAGCAGATTTTAATTGGGAGAAGAACGAATCAGTGACCTTCAAGATATGTTTATTAAGATTATCCAGATTTAGGAACAGAAAAAGAGTGAAAAAAAACTAACAGAACTTCAGAGGCCTGTGAAACTTCAGATACTGTATCAATCCATGCATTCTGGGAATTCCAGAAGGGAAGGAAAGAAACAGAAAGAATATCTGAAGAAACAATGGCCAAAGACTTCCCAGATTTGATGCAAACATTAATTTATACATCCAAGAAGCTCAATAAACTCAAGTAGGATAACTAAAAAGAATCCACATCAAGACACATCATAGTCAAATGTTAAAAGACAGAGAAATCTGAGGACAGGCAGAAAAAAAGTCTCATCACAAGCAAAGAGTTCTCAATTAGATTAACAGTTGACTTCTCATCAAACACTATGAAGGCCAGAGGGCATTAGAATAACATATAGGGCATTAGAATAACACATTCAAAGCAGTGAATTTTTCTAAAGTTAGCCAAGACTTCTATAGCCCACATAATTATCCTTCAAAAATTAAGACAAGCAAAACCAGAAAGAATCTGTCACTATCAAATATGTCCTATAAGAAATACTAAAGGGAGCTCTTAGGCTGAAATGAAAAATCACTCAATATTAAATCAAATCCACCTGAAGACACAAAGAGAACTGGTAAAGCTAACTACATAGTTAAATGCAAAATACAAAATGAATGCATTTTTTATAATCCTTTTCTATTTAAAAACAACTGCATAAAACAATAATTATAGAAGTGGTAATGATGGGCTTACAACGTATAAAGCAAGGAATTAACCTATACTGAAGTAAAGCTTTCGTATACTTTGGAAATTAAGTTGATCAACTTGTTTTAAATTAATCAAATTGTTTAAATTAAGAATTTCACTGTAAACCCCAGGCAACAACTAAGAAAATAATTCAAAAATAATCAACAATATCATCAGGAATGACAGAATAAAAGCCTATGAAAATTCTCCAGAAAGCAACAAGAAGATTTAAATGGTACACTAGAAAACACACATATTTAATATACCAGGTAACAGAGGACTTGAGGAACAAAAAAGACCTAAGACACAGAGAAAACCAATAGCAAACAAGGTGAATATATCCATCTGATAAACAGCAGTTACGTTAAATGTAAATAAACACTCAAGTCAAACATTCTAGTTAAACACTTACAAAAGGCAGAAATTAGCACAAAAAAAATTTTAAATGATTCAACTATATGCTGTTTTAAAATTTAGATTCAAAAACACAAGTAGGTAAAAGTAAAAGGATGAAAAAAAGATATATCATGGAAACATAACTTAAACAAGAATTACTGTGACAATGTTGATAACAGCAAAACAGACTCTAAGACAAAAATGGTAACCAGAGAGAAATAATATTTTATAATGATAAGTAAGTCAATTCAAAAGGAGGACATATAGAAAGATTATAAACATATATGTTATAAGGGGCTACAAAATACATAGGCAGAAACTGAGAGAGCTGAAGGGAGAAAGAAACAATTTAACAACAATAGTTGAAGATGGCAATACTCCATTTTCCATACTGGATAGAACAATTAGGAGATCAACAAGGACAGACATGTACCAAAATAAAAAGAAAGAAAAAGAAAAGATAATTGAGCTTTATCAAAATTACATAGTTTTGTGCTTCAAATGACACTATCAAAAGAGTGAAAAGGCAATCCACAGAATAGAAAAAAATTTTCAAGTCATACATCTCATTAGGCTCTAGAATCCAAAATGTAAAAAAAAAAAAAATTTTACAACACAAAAATTTACAAATAAATAACCTTATTTTATTATAAAATTACAAAGGATGTGAATAGATCCTTCTCCAAGGAATATACTCAAATGGCCAAAAATCACACAAAAAGATGTTCAACATCATGAGTCATAGAGAAAAGCAAATCAAAACCACAATGAAATACCATTTTATACCCACCAGAGTGGCTAAATTAAAAAAACAATCATAAGTGTTGGTGATGATATAGAGAAACTGGAACCCTCAGACATTGCTGCTTAAAACGTAAAATGGTACATTCACTTTGGAAAACTGTTTGGCAGATCCTAAAATGATAAACATATAGAGTTACCATATGACCCAGTAATTCCACTCCAAGGTATATACTCAAGAGAATTGAAAACATATATCCACACAATATACATCAAGGCTGTATATTGTCACCCTTGCTTATTTAACTGATACGCAGAGTATATCATGAGAAATGCTGGGCTGGATGAAGCACAGGCTGGAATCAAGATTGCCGGGAGAAATGTCAATAACCTCAATACGCAGATGACACCACCCTAAAGGTAGAAAGCAAAGAGGAACTAAAGAGCTTCTTGATGAGGGTGAAAGAGGAGAGTCAAAAAGCTGGCTTAAAATTCAACATTCAAAAAACTAAGATCATGGCATCTGGTCCCACCAATTCACGGCCAATAGATGCGGAAAATATGGAAACAGTGAGAGACTTTATTTTCTTGGGCTCCAAAATCACTGCAGATGGTGACTGCAGCCATAAAATTAAAAGACACTTACTCCTTGAAAGAAAAACTATGACAAATCTAGACAACACATTAAAAAGCAGAGACATTACTTTGCCAACAAAGTCCACCTAGTCAAAGCTGTGGTTTTTCCAGTGGTCATGTATTTATGTGAGAGCTGGACCAGAAACAAGGTTGAGCATCAAAGAACTTGCTTTTGAACTGTGGTGTTGGAGAAAACTTTTAAGAGTCCCTCGGACTACAAGGAGATCAAACCAGTCAATCTGAAAGGAAAGCAATTCTGAATATTCATTGGAAGGACTGATGCTAAAACTGAAGCTCCAATATTTTGGCCACTTGAGGCAAAGAGCCAATTTATTGGAAAAGACTCTGATGCTGGGAAAGACTGAAGGTTAGAGGAAAAGGGGACGGCAGAAGATGAGATGGTTGGAATGGCATCATAAACTCAATGGATATGAATTTGAGCAAACTCCAGGAAATGGGGAAGGACACCAAAGCCTGGCATACTGCAGTCCGTGGAGTCACAAAGAGTCAGACATAACTGAACGACTGAACAACAACAACAACAATCCTCACAAAAACTTTTACACAAACGTTCATAGCAGAATTATTCATAATAGCCAAAACATCTCAAATACCCATCAACTGATAAATGGATAAACAAAATGTGGTATATCCATACAACACAATTTTTTTGGCTATATATAAGAAAAGCATGCTAACACATGCTACAATATGGATAAACTTTGAAAACATTGTGCTATGTTAAAGATGCTAGTCTCAAAAGGCTACATATTATATAATTCTACGTTTATGAAATGTCTACAAGAGGCAAATCTAAACTGATGGAAACTGGAGAGATGGTTGCCAGGGGCTGGAGAGAGGTGAGATGAGGAGAGACTGCTAAGGATACTTGTCTTCTTCTGAGGGTAACAGGTTCTGATATTACAGGGCGGTGTTGATTGCACAACTTTGTAAATATACTAAAACCCACTACATGGTACAATTTAAAATGACAGATTTCATGGTATGTGAATTGTATCTCAAACAAAGCCATTATTTTTTTTAATCAGTGAGGAAAATGAATACCTCCAGAATGACTCTCCAAGGCAGAAAATAAACCATATTTTGTCTCATAATCATTACAGATCATTGACCTAGACTGTACTAAATGTAAGGATGATAATAATGTAAAGATAAATAACAAACACTACTAATCCTTAAGAAATTTAATTTTTAACAAGAAACATAATTAATACATCTTTGAAAGAATATTGATTCTTACACCTATTTTTACTGTCAAAATATATAAAATGCTAATTTTAACATTATGAACTTTATTTGAAAATTCAATTCCAGCAAACTTTAAATATTAGCCACCACCCAAATTCAACAACCAAATATTAAAGATAAATTAACTCTAATTCTATCTCCAGTCACACTTCTCTCCAGCACAATAAGTTCCAAATTATGGTCCAATCTCCCAGATCTTTTGCACTGTGTGGTCCTAGGTTGGGGGTGTCAAGAAATTTCCATGACCTCATTTCTTCACCATTGTCCAAATCCCATGCTCACTTTTCCTTCAGATTTTATAGAACCTAAGTTATATGCCTTTAGGCATCAGTTCAGTTCAGTCGCTCACTCGTGTCCGACTCTTTGCAACCCCATGGACTGCAGCACGCCAGGCCTCCCTGTCCATCACCAACTCCCAGAGCTTGCTCAAATTCATGTCCATTGAGTTGGTGATGCCATCCTAACCGTCTCAGCCTCTGTCGTCCCCTTCTCCTCCCACCTTCAATCTTTCCCAGCATCAGGGTCTTTTCCAATGAGTCAGCTCTTCGCATCAGGTGGCCAAAGTATTGGAGTTTTAGCTTCAACATCAGTCCTTCCAATGAATATTCAGGACTGATTTCCTTTAGGATGGACTGGTTAGATCTCCTTGCAATCCAGGGGACTCTCAAGAGTCTTCTCCAACATCACGGTTCAAAAGCATCAATTTTTCGGTGCTCAGCTTTCTTTATAGTCCAACTCTCACAGCCACACATGACTACTAGAAAAATCATAGGCTTGACCTTTGTTAGCAAAGTAATATCTCTATTTTTTAGTATGCTGTCTAGGTTGGTCATAACTTGCATCACTTTCCTCCAAACACCATTAGTTACTGAGGTTCTTCAGACCTGTATTTTATTGATAAACCAAGTCATCAAAGCAAGTACAACTCCCTTCTTTATGTCTTTTTATTTCTTTTACTTAGTAAAGATCCAAAGTGGTCCTTACTAGAACCAAAATGCCTCTACCCATGTTTGGTGTCCTAAACTAAAAAGGTCAGATATTCACATCACCACATATGTTTTGTTGCTCTAGAAGAGGGGTTACAAAACAGATGCAGGCAGCATATGAATTTTGTTTGGCCTGAGCTGTTCTAAAAACATTTTAATTACCAACATATTACAGTCAAAGAGGTTTTGTATATACAAACTTAGATTTTTAGTTCTATTTGCTGAACACAAATTCCCACGTGGCAACAACTGGGTAAGCTGAGTAGTGACACCTCCTTCTCCTCTGATGAAGAATGCCTCTCCATTCCACCAGGTTTCCATGCACAGCAGTTTAAGCCATTTCATTTGTGACCACCTGGCTCTGAAGCGGTGGGAGGGGGAGAACAGAACTGAAGTCCAGAGAGTTAGAAGTTGCTTCTAATCACAAAGGGAAGACCTCTTCCCTTACCTTTGGTTTCAGGTTTCATGCCCATGTTTCTCTACCTTTGCCAAACTCTCTGAGTTTCTCACTCCAAAACACTTAAAGTTCCTGTAATCACCGTCACATCTAACATCTAAGAACCAGTCTCATACTTAAATTACCCTGGGGCATTCCTGCAGAGGCATTTTCTGGCCTGGCAAGAAGCAGTGTAATTCCAAGCCACACAACAGAAAACACTGAGGATCTCATCCACAGACCAATGAAATCGTCATTTCCAGACTCACATCTCTCTGAAGATAAACGCTCCTCTTAAATTTCTGAAGTTTGTGTTAAAAATAAAATGCTTCTCAAACTTTACTGTGTATAGAACACATCTGAAGACCTTGTTAAAATGAAGATTCTGACTCAGTAGGCCTGGCTTCCGGGTGAGCTGATGTCACTGCACCAGTGTGGTCTGTAGCCTACACTCTGAATAGCAAGGAGTTAGAAGGCTTACAAAGGAAGAGGAGTTTTCTGAGATGGGAATTATCTCAATGAACCGACCTCCAAGACTTGACTTTCTGCCATTTTAGAACTACAAAGATGTTCATCTTTTAGTGTCTGTACCAATTTAATATCTGATTTATATAAATGGCAGGTTTCCATAATGGTTCATGAAAAAAAACACATGGTCTCTTCAGCCATTAGCCATTGATTATCGCATATGTATTCACTTCATGATCAATACTGGGCACTATACAGAGGTATCAGCCAAGTTCTCATATCTTCAAAGTACTTAAATCTAGTTGGCAAAAACACTAATAGCAAACAAAATAAGTTGTTACAGCAGATGATTAAGATCTTTATTGCTATAAGATAGTGATTCCCAAGAGTGGGGCATATCAGCCTCTAGGGGGAAGATACTAAACACACTGTCCCCAATCTCCTCCCAGAGTAGGATACTCACTCTACCCCCAGTCTTACTCCCAATCATAACAAAGGAAGCTGCATTTACTTCTAGAAATGCCATATTCTTCATAAGGGTAAGACGGCAGGAGGGGAGGAAGAAATGATGTAAAACACAATTTTTTAATGACACACAGAAAAGCAGGTAGAATTGGTGGGTGTTCCAGATGGGAAGTACTTCCTGTGGTAAAAGTACGGAGGTGGAGATGAGCCAGGGCATGTATGGAACGGAAAGAAGACCTGCCTAACTGAAGCAGACGAGAGTGCCCCACCCGCCACCACCCCATTCTAGGTGGAGCAAGTATGAAAACGGTCTGTAAGAACTTGAGGACCACCTATTAACAACATTAAAGAGATACCTCTTCAGAAGAAGGTTGAACTCATTTGCCTTTCAGGTCCTTTCCAATTTTTCCTCAACTAGAGAACAAAACCCCAGTTTTCCTCTAACACGTAATTCTAACCTGCACCATGGCCCTTGCCTGATGTTGAACAAGAGAAATGAGTGAAGAGAATGTGGATGTGTAGAAGTGGATGGTGTATACATTTAAGAAAAAGAGATCCTAAGTCATGGCATCGGATTAAATTCCACGGCTGTTCTACATCCCTGGTTCTTTGAGACGTCTCTCGTAGGTCTTATTTTCAACTCAGCCGTTGATCAGTCAATCATCTGTACAACTCTTCTCTGAACCCTGTCCAAATTATCCTCATCCCTCTCACATAGACAAGTGATGAATTACACTCCAGGTCTTGCCTGCCCACCCCATGGAAAAGAAGTCTCACTTACACTTCCTTCTCTAGCCAGCTCCTCCTCTACAAAGCACTTAAGACACTTCCAACTATGTTTTTTTTTTTTTCCATTTTCTACTTACAAAATATTTCAAAAATACATTCAGAAGACCGTAAAGTTCAGAAGTTAACATAAAAGTAGCCCAAATACCACCACCCTAAGGTAAAAATATTTACCTTTACAATGTCTGCCACATTTGCTTTGCAATTACATAGTCCCTTGTTTATTCATATCTCTGTTGCTCTTGCCTATTTCCTAACTCGATTCTCTGTCTTATCTGGTCAGGGCCATGTCTGAATATTGACCTCTTTTAACCTATCCCTCAGAAGACAGCCTGGTACATATAAGGCTCTCAATGTTTATTCAATGAATAATGCATAAATGACTTCTGTCCTAGAATGAAATAATGGCCATCACTATAGAAGAGTTATCAGACAAAAGACAATGACTCCATCTTTATTAAAATCCAAATAAATAAAGAAAAGAATCGCTTTTTTTTTTTTTCTTTTTTGGCCTTGCCACAAGGCTTACAGGATCTCAGTTCCCCAACCAGGGACTGAATTCCAGCCAAGGCAGTGAAAGCCTGGAACCCTAACCACTAGGCCATCAGGGAACTCCCTGGGAAACAGATGTTTACTTAAGGAAGAGGGTTCAAATTTAAGTGTGTGCTATAACTGGATATTCCATATTAGAGTGGGTTAGCTAAACAAGGAATAGAACTGCCCTAGAGCCCTGATCCCTCTTGCCCTAGACAGCACACATATCTGCCCAAGACATGTAAAGAACATAAGCCCTCAGAGCATCTCCTAGTTTCAAGATGCCAACTCAACAGCTTAAAGGGGGAAAGAACAAAAGAGACAGAGGTAGAGGAGAAGAGAGGGAAGACAACAGGAGGGTTGGGAAGAGGCAGGGAGGGAGGAGGGGAGAAATGAGGGGAGTACTATGCAAAGAATCCTAGAACACTGGAAAACATTAATTTTTTTTCTAGGTTACATCAGGGGCAATACAAATCCTGTTCTAAAAACGAAGTCAAGTACCAAGTCCATCTGTCTGAAATGAAGGCAAGCCTAAGGCAAAAGTATAAGAAAGGTCAAGTGCAATTGTCAGACTTCTCCACCTCCTTTACCTGCCCTCCCGGCCATCCAGCATCTTAACAAAATCCTTAAAGCCTGGGTTCCTCCCACTGTGGTTCTCTACATGCTCTCAAACGTTATATACATATACACTTGTATTCTCACCCCATCAACTTTATTGGATCTAAGTTCTATTTCTTTGTGCTCTTATTCTTCCAATAGGTCACCGAAAGATAATATGCTTCTGATTTAAAGGACTGCCCATTACTGAAAATACTACTTTCTTAACTCTTTATAGCCAATGTGGACCTCTAACTCTTTCTAATTAAAAAAATGTCTTAGTCCCTATGATTGTAGCAGATTGTTTTGTTAGCAATTCTCCCTTTTCTCCCTGTCCCTGACATGGTTCCATGTGGGCAGAGTATAGTACTGAGGCTTGACACTTGATATAAGAGAAATCATTTCTAAGTGTGATGTTGTAAAGAAACATCTTTCTTGCTCTGCAGATATCTTACAGCACAGGTAAAATACCTTATGAGCACCTTTCCCCTAAACAGCCAGAGTACATTAGTACAGAGAAGCAGCTTTACACTCCTTGTCCATCACTTTGCACAGCACACACAGATACACATGGGCCGTAATTTATCCAGTTTTCACTTTCTTTCAGTAGTTCCTCAAGATCAGAAGGTGCTACATCTTCACTGTGAATGGAAGAACATGTAGGTTGGCTTCTAGGCACAACTTCTTTTCTTCATGAAGTCACAATCTTCTTATCTATACATGAACCTAATGCTCTGTCAGTTCTGCTTCCTGAGGACTTTTCCTGTCTCATATATAATGGTTAACCAAAAGAAAAATCTCTTCCTCTATACCACGAGTTTTCAGTGATAAATGAACAAAGCATCACCAAGTGCTCCTCCCTGAACAAATGCCAAAAGCTGATTCATTCTCTGCATGACATCGGTGGTTTCATCCAACCATAAAGTGAAATATCTGCTAGTGTGTACATGATAGTAATCACTCTTCCACACTCTACTCCACTGATAATAGGCAACAGCCAACTGTGTCATTTGACAAAGGAATTCTGACAATAACTTCTGGTTTCTCTCTGCAAATAATGTTTGTCTTTAACTTTCCAACTGATTTTCCAAGTGTCTCTTCAATAAAATGACTTATACTTACTTTTGTTACAAGGATCACTTAATGATGCTACTAAAGTTTTCATCTCTTTCCTACTGTTAGAAGTTTAACACATTAATTTTGTAATGGAAAATATCATTGAGTTCTTGTCCTGGGAAACTTGAATGGTATAACAGAGAAGCCACTGTGCTTTGTTTGAAAATGACACCAAAACATCCATGGCTTCACAGAAAAAGTTTCACAACAGGCGATGACTAAAGACTAGGAGCAAATGGATGGCAAACCCAATAAAAAGCACTTTTGAAATAGTCATCATCTTATTTCCTTTTGCTTTTTTTATAATTTTCCATTTCAGCTACTGTTTTGAAATCATTACTCTCACAAACTCCCTTGTTTTTACACATACAGATTCACATTTTATATTTCACATGGGATTTAGTTCTCTAAGTATGTTTGTGACATTTTGAACTGTAGCATTTTCATTACTGTTTTCATCACTATTTTCACACTGCAATGAACCACTTTTGAGCCTCTGATCTATTTTTGCACAATGGAGATAAAACTTAAGACCAGCAACAATAAACTATGCTATTTTAACAAGTAAACAATGAGCAAATGACATAAAAAGTATAATAACTAAGATGAAGTGCACCATGTATGAAATGCAAGTGATATTGACCACTGTAGTCTTCAGAGCACAAACACAATTAATAGCAGAATACCTTTTAAGAACATAATGGGATTTCTGCTGTATTTATAGTCAATCTCACTTCTCAAGGTGCTACATGCTCTGCTACCCCTACATCATCTTTCTGATTCACATTTCCATGTCCCCCCCATCACTCCACCCTCTTGTGTTGGTTTTCTCACTAATCTTTGAACTCATCCAAACATATTCTCACCTTCACTCCTTCACACTGACTGTTCTCTCTGCCTGAAACACTCCCCTCTGGTATCTGTGTGAGCAACTTCTTTCACTTCCTTTAAGTCTTTGCTGAAGGTTTCTTCATGAAGGCTACTCAACTAATTTATCTATTCTACTTTCTTCCAAAGTATTACCTCCTTCTACAATGCTACATAATTCACTTATTTATTTGGCTTATTGTGCATCTCCCACTCCCACCTCTTCACTCTCAATAAAATGAAAACTTTATAAGGGCAGGGATCTTTGTTTTATCCATTCAGCATCTAGATTCATGGAAGGTAAGGTGCTCAATAAATAGTATTAATAGTTGAATGAATAAATGAATGAGGGAGTAAGTAAAATTTTTTCATTGCTTTTCCTCTCTAGCCACCAATCTGTCTGTGGCTCTTACCTGAGAATTAAACAGAAAATGGAGAACCATCAAATGATTTAAGCAAGAGAACTGCACAAGGTCAGAAGATGACTTAAAGTCTGGAGAGGCTGGACTTCTTTTTTTTAGTTTAAAAGTCAATCTATGAAAGAAACGATGAAAGTCACAATTTTCCAAATGACTAGGTCTTCTTAAGCAGTTAATTTCAATCCCATAATGCACATATCTATAAATATATGAGCAATGTCTGTGTATATACACATATACATATACAAATGCACACATTAAACATATGTTGAACAAATCTAGAAGTTAAGGACATTCTTCTATCATATGGGTATTCTTCATAGAAAAGCTAATGACTTAGGTAATAGTTAAGACAATCATCCAACATAACTTTCCTGACACAACAGTATAAACTGTTTGATATGGTGCCCCTTCCAGTTAGGACCTCTTTTTACTCTCAAGGGGCTTCCTTGGTAGCTCAGATGGTAAAGAGTCTGCCTGCAGTGTGGGAGACCCAGGTTCGATCCCTGGGTTGGGAAGATCCCCTGGAGAAGGAAATGGCAACCCACTCTAGTATTCTTGCCTGGAAAATCCCATGGACGGAGGAATCTGGCAGGTTACAGTCCATGGGGTTGCAAAGAGTCAGCAAAACTGGGCGACTTCACTTTTCACTTTACTCTCAAGAGTGTCCTTGTCTGAACAAAAATAACTATTCAGTCATCCCACTTATAAAGAAGATACATACATTTCTTCTTATTCAAGCATGCTGACCAAGCTTTTGAGGATTTCAATGGAGTGGGTGTGGAAAAAGTGACAGCCATAATTATTTGTAACACCTACTGGCCAGCACTGCACACGAACTCTTTCAAACAGGCAATTCTTTAGCAAAGAAGCACAGCCATTATTGTAAAATTACACGCCACAAGCTCCATATATCTAGTGTTCAAACTCAAAGCCCCGTCAGGTCACCTGCACAATCTCCAGTCCTGTGAGAATGTTCATGTGGTGAGAGGGCACACCACATTCTTCTCTGCAAGCCCTTTGTCTGAAAAGCTGAGACCCAAACCCAAGACTCTTGTCAGAAGAGAGGGCAGAAAACAAAGGCTCTTCTATTATCCTCGTGGCCCAGAGGGCTTGGAAACTAGGAGAATGTGGAGTCAAGTCTTCACAACAACACATGTGTTTGGTCTCTCAGTGAATTCCAAGAACATGACCAAACACCAGATCTTGAAATTTGCATACGTGCTAAGTCATTTCAGTCATGCCAACTCTTTGTGATCCTATAGACTGTAGCCCACCAAGCTCCTCTATCCATGGGATTCTCTAGGCAAGTAGAATAGGTTGCTATGCCCCCCTCCAGGGGATCTTCCCAACTCAGGGATAGAAGCCAAGTCTCTTAAGTCTCTTGCATTGGCAGGCGGGTTCTTCACCACTACAGCCACCTGGGACGCCCTTGAAACTTGCATTCCAATCTGCAAAAGCCATGCAGCCATTAGGTCTGCTAATTAGGTTTTGTTGAAGCTGCTGTCCTGAATCATAGGAGTTGTCGCAAATCGTGTCAGCCCTAGGTAAACAGGTGTTAATTCTCATTGTGCTCGAAGACAATAATATCATGGGCTTAGAGCCAAAGTACAGACTTAATACCTCAACCATAAAACTTTTATTTCTTGTATGTGTAAACAGATGACAAGCAACCAAATACCTCATTCTTTCATCTTCTTTATTATTTCTTTTTTTTCTTTAAGCATTTTTTTGGTTTAATTTTTTTTACTTTTTTTATCTTTGCGTTTAACAAATTAAAGACTGAAATAAAGCCAGACTCAAAATCTGAAGTCAGAAGAGGGTGGTGAAGAAAATAGTGAAGATTCCTGAAAATCCAGGGTGACCATACAATTTATCATCCAAACCAGGGCACTTTTAAATGTGAAAGGGGATGCATTTGATGATTCAGATAGGGCAATAGGAATAAACCAACTGAGAAGGTGTGGTCACACTTCTAATCTCTCATTCATTTTCCCACAGAAAGGCCATCCTGTGTGTAAGGAAGCAATTCTGCCTCTGCTGTGTCAACCAAATATACTTCAAATGCAGTCCTCTCTCTTTCAGGCCAGGCCTGCCTTTCCACAATGGAGCTGGAAAGGTTTTCACTCCACCCTGCATTCCCTATTTGTGTAAAACTGGTTCCATTTTTATTCAGGAAAGGAGGCAGTAACATACAAGAATGTGGATGCAGGCCAGGTGCCCAGCAAACCCCAGGCCTGGTACCTTGGATTTCTCATAAAGGAACACTTCACAAGAGAGGAAGCAACCTACTGAGAAGGTACACAGATACCAACCGCACATTTAACAATCCGAATTTGAATGTTAGACCCTTTTTTGATGCCAAGGCACATGCTGAAACTGGACAGAGCCCAAAAGCCACCTCTCCAGCAACACACATTCATCCAGAAGAAATAGCTAGGGTATCTGTCCTCAGCTACAGGTAACAAGCTTAGTTCCTTTGCCTTTTGCTGAAATCAGTGGTGCAGAAGGATTTGGAAAAAAAGTAAGGAAATATATTTTTTCCCCAAGATCACAGTTTCCAGGCTAAACAGAGCCAATGCTTACTTTTACCCCATACTTCCTGTTTCAAAGGGTCAAACATTACTCATGTTCTTCATAAAATTTAGTCCTGTAGCTAGTGACTGTGAATTTATTGGAATATTTTCCCTCACATGCATACAAAGGGCAGACCAATTTTGCAATCTAGCTGGAATCTATAGCCCATAAAGAATCTATAATGATGGTAGGAGCAGAGATGCTCCAGATGGCTTATCACAAATGTTCAGAATGACTTTAACTTCTTCACAGACTCCACAGTCACTCAGAAAGATTCACTGCCCAAGGTTGTTCAATGCTGTGATAGAGCACACTGCTAAAGCAAAAATCTTAGGCTTTTGCTAAGTGTAGGGGACTGAGCAAAAGACTGATGACCCAACAGTCTTAGGCTGTTAAGTCTTATAAAAGTAGAGTACTACCCACAGCTGAGAATCTGGGGACAAACACTGGCAGTCAGGAAACCACCTGTCATGGAGGTAGTAGAAGAAATTCCTTTTGAATTCATGCAGGTTGGACTAAAGTCCTTCCAGGGAGGGGACACTATAAGTCCAAGCGGCCATTTGTACTCAAGAACTACTGTTTTTCCCAGCAGTACAATAATCTTAAATTCAAAGACATTTTTGTTAATATACTGTTTAAACTGCTTCACATAACAAAAATTGAGGCCAAAATGTGCCAAAGGAATAATCAAAACAAACAGCTCAATAATGACTTTTTAAATGTTCAAAAAAAGAAACTCACTAGTCAAGCTGCTGGATGATACGGTTATAATGTCTTCTTTGGGAGATGAAAACTATGTCTTCCCCACTGTACCCCATCTCCCAACAGGGAAGTGGATAATTTTTTAAGAATACAATGACTCTTTATGCTGGGCTTCTCTTGTCTGCTGGGAATGCCATCTGTCTCCCACACTGTATAAACAATCCCTGCAGGAATCTTCTGAGGCCCAAACAGATTAGCAAACTCCAGATTTTCACACCATCAATAGCATCCCCATCCAGATTAGGGTTCTTGCTTTAATAACTCCAAGGATAAGCCTAACAACTGATCCTTTCTTGTTTATAGGTAATGTGAGTGTCATTTTGAAGATAACCTCTCAGAACATACAGCCATCTGTTGGGGGCGGGGGGAGGGGTGCGGTGGAGCTCTCTCTAGGCAACAGAAGAAATGAGCCCTTGAGGGAATAGGAGAAATAGTAAAATGAAAATCATACTTATGAGACAATACGAAAACATGAAATTTCACCGGGTTCACTCTACTAATTACGTTTAAATCTTTTTCTTCCAAATTACAAACTATAGAAAACTATTAAAAAAAAAATAATAAGACAAGTTTCACACTTTGACAAAGGTATACGTGCAATGAGAGTTCAGTTCGCTTGACTCCAAGACAGTGAAAGCAGAAATCGTACTGGGAAGGGTAAGGGCCCCCAGAGAAGTTTGCCTAAGGTCCACCTCTATCCTCTACCTACAACGGTTGACGATGCCTGCCTTCTCCAAGTTCAACAGCGCTTGAGCCCCTGTAACTGTGAGCTCTGTATTGTCTCCAAAGACTTCCAACTCTAAAAGAAACAAATGTGCCTGTAAAGATGTTCCTAAATTAATAATGATAACCAAGGGAAAACACCTGAGCTCTGCTAATAGAGAAAAACACAAGGCATGGAAAAGCCAGACCTCTGCAGTTGCACGTCCTCCAAAACGTCTACGTCTAAATCTGCACCCCAGTTTCCTCCAGGCCCCAAGCCGCGGCAGAGGATGTTCACAACACATTCCAAACCAAAAGGAAATGAAGCCTCAGCTCCCTCAAGAGATGCTCAGATAGACCCAAAAGTCTCAGCTCCCCGGAGAATCAAACCTTGAAACACGTCCCGGTGCCTCTCACCCGCGTCTCGGGGCAGCGGAAGCCGAAATGTCAAATGAATGACCGCGCCGGGGCGCAAGGGAGGAAAACAAAGCCACCTCCCGTCGTCCGGCTTGCGGAGCAAAGGCCGGGCGAGGGCCGTGCACTCACCTGGAGCTCCGCGCCTGCCGCCGCCGGCTGCGGGTGGGGATGGGGCCGCCGGGCGGCTAGGCGCCCCGGCAGATGCCCGGACCCGCGGCCCCAGCGCCCTCCGGCCGGTCCGCGCGCGCCGCGGGAAAAGCAGGCGGCCGCGGGCGCCGCCGCGCGTCGCATGCAGCTCTCGGCTGCGGCGGCCGCTGCCACGGGACCAAAGGACCCTGCGCGGCCGTCTCCGACCCGGCAACCCGAGGCAGGGACGAGAGACGCAGCGCGGAGCCGAGCGCGCCCGGCGCGCCCCTCAGTGGCTCTTCCCGCCGCCCTCCGCAGCGGGCTGGGTCTCGGCTTGCCTTTGTGTTGGCATCCTCCTTCGCTCCCAACGACGCCCCGAGCTCCCCGGGCGGCTCCGCGCCACCGCCCACCCCCGGGTTACGCCGCGCCCCTCGCGCGGCCCGCCGATTCTGTCGAGTCAGCGGCGGCGGGGACGCGCGAAGCCATGTCTTCCGCCCGCGCTCTGGAGGGCACCCGGGGGTCCGGGCATCCCGGGGAGGTTCACCGCCGAGCTCCACGGCCCGGGCGCGGCGCGTCCCCGAGCGGCCCAGCAGCGCCCGGCTACCCGCCGCTCGCTCTCCAGGCGTCGCCCGCGAGCCGCGCGCCGGCCCGCCCGCGTGGCCCCCTCTCACCGCTCCCGGCGGGCTCGCCCAGCCTCCCTCGTGCCGCCACCTTCCTCGGGCCCTGCGTGCCCGGTGCCCTTCCCTGCCCCGGCGCCCGGGCCCTCGGAGGCGAAGGGTGCGGGCCGCTCACCTCCGGCGGCGCCGGCGCCCCTCCCGCTGGACGCCTAGGCGACATGTGCCCGCACCTCCCTGCAGGGCGCTGGGCTGGGGGCTTCCTGCACGTCGTGGACCAGAGGGAGGGCAGCGGGAGGGCTGAGGGGAGAGGACGGGAGAGACTCCAGACCTTGTCCAGCTGGACGTTCCCGGGGAAGATGTGGGAGAGCGGGGCCGGTGCCGCCCGGAGAAAGACGAATCCCGAGGCTGCCGCGGAGCCTGAGCTGCTCTCCTTCTGCGACGCCGAAGGACATGAGGGTTCCGAGAGGCGCAGCGGAGGAAGAAGGAGACCCTCTGATATCAGGCAGGCTGGACTCTTCCGAAATGCCCCCGGAAGGCTGAATGGAGGAGTGTCATGCCTCGATTTCCCCAACCGCAAGGGCAAAACGGTAATACTCATGTCACCTACACGGGGTGTGGTCACGATTAAAAATGGATTGATGAAAGCGCTCCCAGCTACTTTGTCTAAAGAGGGCACTCAAATTAAAAATAACCGTATTGATACTTTAAGCTTTCTGTTTACTTTTTTTGCAGCGTCTTCATTGACTCAGTCCCACTTAGAGGAAAGGGTAAAAATGCGGAAATGTTAAGACTATTATCCCCTATGCATGATATCTGTCCAGATAAGGGAAAGATTTGCACGCTTGTACACTTAAACTACAATCATATGGAGGAAATCCCAAAACATTTTTTCCCAAAATAACAGATATCTTTATTGGGGGATTTTTTAGTGTGTACTTTCAGTATTATCCATTTCTTCCCCTTTTCTGATAACAGCTATTCATTTCCCTCCGCCCCCCGCCCCCCACCCCCCACCCCCGCCCCGGGCCCAGGAGTCTTTGTAGTGGTTCCAGAATACTGACACCTCTCACCCTCACTCCCCAGAACTGGCCAGTCATCATATTCCAGACCACAATGATTGGTTCTGCAATGGGCATATTGGTCCAAGAATTCAATCTGGAACTTTTGCTGAATCAGTTCAGAAAAAGAAGTCCTTCCAACTAGGATAACTAATGTAGAAGGATATAAGCCACCAAATGTAGATATAAGTACCACCAATGCATATGGACCAAGTCAACTTTAAGGAAGGAAACCTGAGGGGGTGGGGATGATATCTTTCAAGAGTTAGGAGGCAAATATGTCCAAGTGAACTCACCCCTGAAAGCAATAAATCCACCCCCCCACCCCACCCCCCCATTTCCTCAAGGCAGTTTCAGTTGTGTTCTGTCAGGGGTCACAAAAAGCCCTGACTCATTGTTCTCTGGATCTACCCATCACACACACTCCTCCTTCTTTGGAGGAGTTCTGGGCTCCTCCAAAGAACTCCTCCGAAGAACTGATACCCCACACGTACACCACAAAAGAAAAAAGTTCCTATTCTTGTACCTACTGGAAGAACAGGGATCCCAAAGGATCCCACATGATGTTCTCTTTGTATAACTTGCTCTATGCCCAGCAATCACATACCTGCAACCTTTAACCTCCTGTATTAATTAACCAACATCTTACAATCTAACTTTAAACAAAAAAGCATAAAAAGAGCTAAAATGGATCATTCTTGCTGCCCTTAGGTTTTAAAAAAAAAGCCAAAACGTTTTTCTTTGACCTTAAAAGCAGTCCCATCTATCTTTAAAACTCTTTATATATCAGGCATTAAACCTGAGGCTGAGGCTTCAAATAGAATTAATAGCAAAGTCATCCTAAAATCTCAGATTTGCGAAAGTGTGTAAAGGCTAGCTTCTTTCATACTGCACTCCCTATCCTTGTCACCAGCCCCAAACTGGGGTCTCCCCTTCAGAGGATTTCTGACTGGTTCTCATTTAGCCTCTTCTTGAGCTCATTTTTTCACAAGTTGGGCAATTCTGTGTTGAAATTGGCTTAACATTAGATAGTGATTCCTTATATTGAGTTGAAATACTTCTTTCACCTCAACAAAACTACAAGGACTAAAGACAGACTCGGAAACCACTTGAATTGTCTATTCCAAGATTTTTACATGACCCCTAGCTGCCACAGCTGCTTATCATAAGGCAAGGTGTCCTGACTCTTCACCATCCTCCATTACCTCCTTTCAGTGAATGTACTCAGGTTTGAGCACTCCCTCTGAAGCATAGCGTTCAAATCTAAACCCAAAGGCAGATCCCAGGAAACAAACTTGGAGCCTCTTCCAGCACAAGAGGGGTCCTAGAAGTATGTTCACTTGCTATTATGTTTCTGTCAGTTTCAAATATAAAATATTTTTATCTCAAAAGATTGCTGTATTTTTATTATAACTTCCCTTCAGTCATAATTTTCCTTGCATCCAGCAGCACTGAAGTGATTACAAGCATTTTGGGGATCTGGCTAAGCAGAAAAGTGAAGGTGAAAGTCGTTCAGTCGTGTCCAACTCTTTATGAACCCCACAGACTGGTCCTTGGAATTCTCCAGGCCAGAATACTGGAGTGGGTAGCCTTTCTCTTCTCCAGGGGATCTTCCCAACCTAGGGATCAAACCGAGGTCTCCCACATTGCAGATGGATTCTTTACCGGCTGAGCCACAGGGAAGTCCAAGAGTACTAGAGTGGGTAGCCTATCCCTTCTCCAGGAGATCTTCCCCACACAGGAATCAAACCTGTGTTTCCTGCATTGCAGGTGGATTCTTTACCAACTGAGCTGTCAGGGAAGCCCCCTGGCTAAGGGGAAGTTGAGTTAATTAACTGGAATAAGTTTATGTGGTTCATAGGTATTACAACCTATGGTAGCATCTATTCCAGCTGTTTGAAGGCCTACCATCACCTGGGTCACTTGATATTGTGACACAAAGGTGGATGGACAGAAACCAATCAGCAAATGGATGCTTTGGGACCCAGCACAGAAGCACGCAGTTGATGGAGTAGATGATGTTTGAAATGTATGGATCCAGAACTAGAATTGAAAAATCTTCCCCATCTTATTCTGTATATGTTAAACAAATTTGATAGAGATTTTCCCAAATGTGTTCACTGTCTTAAAAATGAATGTGACTTTCCCAATAATGAGTTGTTGACTGGAAAGAAACTCTTCTAAACTACGAATAATAAAAAATAAATTTCAATCAACTCTGCTAGTCAAAAGACTGAGCTATCTTTTAAGTCTATAGAACAAAATGTGACAAAATCATTTTCATATGAAGAAAAAAAAGACTATACAGTCAAGATATGTAGGATAAAGTATTGTAAAGGTATGCTAGGCAATTAATTTAAAACATGATATTTTTCTGAATTTGGTGATGTCTGTTGCTTGTAACTTTTTTAGTTTGTAATTTGTTGTGATTTTTATTCTGAATAAATATTTTTTGAAACTTCTTTCATACTGGTGGGTTTTGTTTTGTTTTTTTCTTAAAAAAGCCTTTAGAATGTGTAATCTTCAGACTTCACAAAATGTGGATCTATCCCCTAATGAACCTGGTACTCTGAATGTAGTCTAATCAATGTAGCATTCAGGGAGTGGGAGCTTCCAATAGAAGAAATAACAAATTAAGCACAAAAATAGCTGAGACAGCCATTACTGTCCTATTTTATCTATCAAACATTATAGAAGAATGAAGGACTGATTACAACTAGGGAATTTAGGGCATGACTGAAAAACGTCCATTTGAATGAAAAAAAAAAGCTTTCTTAAATGTATTACAATTTTTCTGTTTTTTTTTAAAAGTTTTTGTCTTTTTAAAGAAAGTATTAATATACCAAACCAAATTGAGTCATCATAGTGGCTGTGATTTATTTACTATGCTATGATTCAGTGATACCCTTTGGACTTATGTAGGTATAGATGTTTTTGCCTCTGTGCTGAATAGCCTTAGGCTACTATAGTTTTTATTGTTGTTGTAGTTTAAAGGTAACTTTTTCCTATGAACCCATGTTTTTTCTACTTACCACCTTTTCTTTTCTTGATAATCTTTCTTACCTCATTTTAAGTTCCTGTTTATGGTCTGGTATGGCATGGCAAATCCCATGGATGGAGGAGCCTGGTAGGCTGCAGTCCATGGGGTCTCACAGAGTCGGACACAACTGAGCAACTTCACTTTCACTTTTCACTTGCATGCATTGGAGAAGGAAATGGCAACCCACTCCAGTGTTCTTGCCTGGAGAATCCCAGGGACAGGGGAGCCTGGTGGGAGGCCGTCTATGGGGTTGCACAGAGTCGGACACAACTGAAGCCACTTAGCAGCAGCAGAGGGAACAATATACAATTGTTGTACATTGTACATGTTCAGAACCAGAATTTAATCATGAAACTTCCCAAACTGCTAGGGCAGGTGGGTACATAACGCAGTGCCTATCCATAGGATTTTTGAATTTACTCTGAATAAGAGACAGCTGTATGTCTTCCGTTCTCTCCTTTTCCAAATGTATCTATTGTTGAATGTTTTTTATCTATCAGATTTCAGAGGAGGCAGATCTCTTGTCCTTTAGACCATGGGTTTCTAGCTACCCTAAGTTTCTACTGATGGAGAGAACCCACATCACCTAGAATTCTAGGGAGAAAATGACTATATTTTCTTAACTAGTGAGAAAATGAATGTTTTTTTTTTTAAATACAGGAATGTATTAGTTTTTTTTAATTGTTGCATAACAAATTACCACAAGTTTAATGGCTTAACACAGCATACATTTTTTAATTTCACAGTTTCTGTGGGTTGAGAATCTGGGCACAGCTTAGTAGGAATTTCTGCTCATGTCTCACGAGGTGCCTGCTGGGTTATATTCTCATCTGAAAGCTTGACTGCAGAAAAAATTCTACTTACTCAGTGTGTTATCAGAATTCATTTCCTTATGGCTCTAGAACTAATGGCATCTTGTTTCTTCAAAGTCAGCAGAAGAATCTATCTTTCCAATCTTCTAAGACAGAGTCTTATATAATATATCTTAATCAATGGAGTAACATTCTATCATTTTTGCCATATTCTGTTGGTTAAAACCAAGTCACAGATCTTTTAAGGAAAGGTATTTTATAAGGAGACTTAGCTCATTGTCTGCCACAAGGAAAAGGGAAAAAAACAGATATTTGGTGACGAGAAGGCAAATATATTGGTTTTTACCAAATCACTATTTGTTCCTATATTTTCCAGCCCACGTTATGATTAAGTGGAACATGTGACTAGTTCTATCCAATGAAATATGAGCAGAACTAATGGTGGTCATTTATAGACTGAGATGATTAATTGTACAATGTGCCTTCCTTATCTCCTCTTCCCCTTTCCCTAGAGCATGAAGGCCATATGTTGAAAGATGACAGCATTACAATAAAGAAGTCTGGCTCTCCGAGCAATGCTTGACACAAGCCACCCTGGAGAATAGCACTTATGCCCAGACCAAGACCGAGGTAAGAAATAAACACTTCTCACGCTACAAATAACTCATTTGGGAGTTATTTGTACAGAAGGTTTGACGGGTATGGAATATTATGTAGTGGAAGAAGATAGCCTCCCTGAGAAAATGAATCAAATGAAGACCTGAAAGAAGTAAAGGATCAGTCAGCCAGGCATTTGGGGGACAAACATTCCAGGAAGGAATAGTAAGTATAGTCATGCTGAGATGAGAGATGGATAAATAGAATCTTACTGTATCAGAGCTTAAGTCGATAATCACCTTGTTCTTAAGATATTTTACAGTAGTGTTTCTCCATCACAAATTTATTTTAATATATTATTTTTATGAGCTTCATTCATTAATTCAAAAATAGTTAAGTGTTTTAGGGACTAATATAAAATATGAATGTAAAATGTGAGCAAATTTGTGATTTTGTTGTGAAGGTATTACTATCATTAATACTTCTATATTACTTTATTTTGCCCTTGATTTCATTGTTTCTGCCTGGTAACAATCTTGTATTGCATTTAAGAAAGAAAGCCTACCTGGTAAATTAGTTTCATAAATTTAGTCTCTTTAGATTAATTCTGCCTTTTTAATTTAACAGACTGTTTCCCACCCCCACCCCCAGATAGTGCCGGGGAAGAGAGGTGGCAATGAGAGATTATGTGGTGATGTGACAGCAGCTGGAGAGCTGGATCTAGATGTCCACGTAGCATCTTCTGGGTCTAGGATGGGCCTCTCACAGGGAATAGCCAACCTCACTGCTTGGGCTGTGGAAAGTCGGCTGGTTCCACCTCTGGGGATTGAGCTGGTGGAGCTGCTGAAGCCTGTGGCTACTGTGACTCACCATCTGATTTCTCAGCTTCCTCTGGGCCCAGCGTTGCTCTCTGGCTGATTGAGCCTCCTCCCAGCTGCTGCTGCTGCTATGGACACCTCTAAATGTCTGATACATGTGCTGCCTACTCCACGGCCTAGGCCATGCCTTCCTTGAGCTCTGCCATGGAATCATCTCATCTTTCATCACCCCTGGCCCAAGACAGTCACTTCATTCTCAGAGCAGCTGTTGTCTATATTCATCTCATCAATATGTGGCTAGTTCTGAGGTCTATCCACAACAGGGAAACTGAGGTAGGTTCATTAAACTCGAGGTTTTACTCTAACTACACTGTACCTCTGAATTCACTTTGATACAGCTGCCCTCATGTTGTTGTCAGGGCAACTTGTGAGCTTACTAGAACTTACTAAACCTTAGACAAAAATAGAAGAAGATTCTGGAAGATAGTAGAATAGGAAGTACCAGGAATCTGTCTCCCCACCCTAGACAATGATTGTACTATCAGAATCTGTATGATATATTAATAGCTATTTTAGAACACTGGAGTCTCCTGAAGACTTACAACCTCCAGGGGAAGATTTGGATGGTAAATTGTGGTTAATTTTGGCCGATTTAAGCTCTTAACACAATAGCACCTACCCAACTCCCACACCCAGCCATATGCCTGGCAGCTATAAATGTGTTCTTGGAGCAGCTTGCACACAGCTTACAGGAGATCATGTGATCAAAAAGAACACTGTCCTCCAAACATCAGGTATCTGTGTAGCTGACTGCTGCTTCTGGTCACAGAGGTGCAGACAACGAGGTTGGTAGCCATTGTTGCTGCACTGTTTCTTCTGCTGCTGCTTGGTCGCTTCAGTCGTGTCCAACTCTGTGCGACCCTGTGGACTATAGCCCTCCAGGCTCCTCTGTCCACAGGGATTCTCCAGGCAAGAGTAGGGCAGTGGGTTGCCATGCCCTCCTCCAGGGATCTTCCCGACCCAGGGATCGAACCTGAGTCTCCTGCCTTGCAGGCAGATTCTTTACCAGGGTAGCCCTGTTGCTGCACTACCCTCTTCTTGATGCAAATCCCTCGCCCTACAGCTGAAGTGATTTCCATGGGGTTGAAAGAGCTGGTGCCCTTTCCCCCCTTTCTTTTTCTTTTCTTTTTTTTTTTTTCCTTTTTAGGAGGTAAACATTAAAGACTAGGACACTCAAAAACTACTGCTTTATGAAGTAAATTAGAAGTTGACTGTGCATTCCCAGGGAAAGGCTCAGAAAAGAGCTGAGAAGACCTTAAGTTTACACCTCAGGCTGATCCTTGGCAGAAAGACCGCCTACAACAAAAGAATTAAAGTGCGGTCTCAAAGAAATATTTGTATTCCCATGTTCATAACAGAATTAATCATAATAGCTAAAACGTGGAAGCAACTCTTTTGACACTGACAGGTGAATGGATAAGCAAAATGTACTGTACACATAGGATAAAATATTATTCAGCCTTAAAAGGGAAGGAAATTCTACAATATGCTGCAACATGGACAAACCTAGAGGACATTATGCTAAGTGAAATAAGCTAGTCAAGAAATGACAAATATTATGATTATATGATATTGTTACTATGATTATATGATTTCACTTATTTGAGGTACGTAAAGTAGTCAAAATCATGAAGAGAGAAAGGAGAACAGAGGTTGCCAAGGGTTAAGGGAGAGGAGAATGAGGAGTTATTGTTAATGGGTATAGAATTTCAAATTTCAGGATGAAAAGAATTATAGGGATGGGTGATGGTGATGGTTGTAATACAAAAATGTGGATATATTTAATACATAAAATGATTAAGATGGTAAATTTTATGCTATGTCATTAAAACAAAAATAAACATATAAATAAAATAAAACAAAGCAAATGTCCCTGCCCCAACACATCCACCCCCTTGGGGACATGGAAAAACAGACTGGTTCCAAATCGGGAAAGGAGGACATCAAGGCTGTATATTGTCACCCTGCTTATTTAATTTAAATGCAGAGTACATTATGAGAAATTCTGGGCTGGATGAAGCACAAGCTGGAATCAAGACTGCAGGGAGAAATATCAATAACCTCAGGTATGCAGATGACACCAGCCTTATGGTAGAAAGTGAAGAGGAACTTAAGAGCCTCTTGATGAAAGTGAAAGAGGAGAGTGAAAAACCTGGCTCAAAAGCCAACATTCAGAAAATGAAGATCATGGCACCCGGCCCCATCACTTCACGGCAAATAGATGGGGAAGCAATGGAAACACTGAGATACTTTATTTTTGGAGTCTGCAAAATCACTGCAGATGGTGACTGCAGCCATGAAATTAAAAGACACTTGCTCCTTGGAAGAAAATCTATGACCAACATAGACAGCATATTAAAAGCAGAGACATTACTTTGCCAACAAAGGTCCATCTAGTCAAAGCTATAGTTTTTCCAGTAGTCATGTATGGATGTGAGAATTGGACTATAAGAAAGCTGAGCACCGAAGAATTGATGCTTTTGAACCGTGGTGTTGGAGAAGACTCTTGAGAGTCCCTTGGACTGCAAGGAGATCCAACCAGTCAAT
The DNA here is from genome assembly GCF_032452875.1 of Bos javanicus. Lineage (NCBI taxonomy): Eukaryota > Metazoa > Chordata > Mammalia > Artiodactyla > Bovidae > Bos > Bos javanicus. The sequence continues at coordinate 85,267,525 of NC_083869.1, forward strand.
CTTAAAGGAAATCAGTCCTGAATATTCATTGGAAGGACTGATGCTGAAGCTGAAACTCCAATACTTCGAACACCTGATGCAAAGAACTGACTCATTTGAAAAGACCCTGATGCTGGGAAAGATTGAAGGTGGGAGGAGAAGGGGATGACAGAGGATGAGATGGTTAAATGGCATCACCAACTCAATGGACATGAATTTGAGTAAACTCCGAGTGTTGGTGATGGATGGGGAGGCCTGACATGCTACAGTCCATGGGGTCGCAAAGAGTTGGACATGACTGAGCAACTGAACTAAATTGAACCAAACTGGGGCCACAGCCCAGAGGGGACATGTATTTTGAGAGATACATCTGTCACACTATGGGTTGCTCCTGTCTGCCTGCCTTCTTTTTCTCTGACCTGCTGGCACTAGAAGAGATGTTTTTCTTTCAACTTCTCCTTCCCTATTTTTTATTTTCTTATTGTTTTCATCTTTTTAGCATCTTCCTTAAGACTGCTGCTGCTGCTAAGTCACTTTAGTTGTGTCCAACTCTGTACGACCCCATAGACGGCAGCCCACCAGGCTCCTCTGTCCCTGGGATTCTCCAGGCAAGAATACTGGAGTGGGTTGCCATTTCTTTCTTCCTCCTAAGACTACCACTCCTTATAGAATTTTTAATAATATTCATATAGGAAGAGCTCCAGTTAGCATGTTAAATGAATATATATCTTCACAAACTCTTGAGATGAGAAGCCAAAATGAACTTAATGATATAGAAAGGTATCTATCCCCCAGAAGAATAATATTTTTGTTATGTAAAAAATATGATGAATGCTTTAAAAACCCAAAATAGTTTTCTTGTTGGCACATTTTTCATGTTGATGAATAAATATGTCGGATAAACCCAGCATTTCCACTTGGCTCAAGATTTCAACCCCAAACAAGACTCTGTTGGGATTGAAGACTATGAATGATGCTGTAGCTTTTGGCCGAAGAAAGTACATCATTCCCAGAAGCTGTATCATTATTGAAACTTTGCCAAGGAGTTTATGTTGTGATTTAGTTCAAGGTGACTCAGATGAAGCAGGTGATGCAGCAATTAATCTAAGAAGACTTAAAGTGAAATAGAAGCCTAGAAAATACATTGTGAGATTAAAATCAAGGATGGGATCCTAGAAAAATAATATAAATTTTATTTAAAGTTTCATTATCATGTCTTTTTTAGTGCTATTCTTGCCCCATGTCCTGAAGTCAATGATATACCACATACAGCTTATTCTTTTATACTGGTTTTCTTTGTATGCCAAGCAACTTCCTCTGGAGACCTATGCTCCTCCCTTCTCTGCCCTGCTTTGTATCCTGGAAGACTGACCCATGTGGACTGCCCAAGAGGTTCCCTTGCTCCCTGGCATTGGAAGAGATGGGAGAGTAGGACGGCAGAGGAACTGGAATATTTTCTCCCCAACTCCCTCATGGACTTGGTGATGCAATTCTAAGGTCCCCCAGCAGTCAGTCGTATTCTGCTACTCCAGCCCTCACTGGACTACAAGACATCATTGCCCTTTCTCCTTATGGATAAAGAGCAGCTTCCCACTGGTCTCTGGCTATCTCAACATTCCTGTTAGTTTTCTTAACTCTACCCAAACCTCTGTGAATAGATTTTTCATAACATTCTGTACTACAGTCCAACTCAACCTATGTTCTTTCTGCTGGTCTCTCAACTGGCATTCTTTTCCAGGATATTTGCGCTTTGAGAAACAATAGATTTAGACACAGTTAGAAGGACATTTAAAGGAAATAGTCTTTACAGTTCAGCTCAATAGGGTTCAGGTCAACAAAGCTCAGATCAACTGCCATCAGGTAATTTTAGATCTAGACTCATTAAGAATTTATATCTCAGTTTTGACAGTTAAAAACCCATTTTATCAACTCACCTGGAGATGACAGAATCATAGGGAATATGTTCATGCCAAATAAACTCACAGGACACTGAGTTTTATTTCTATACTTCCGTTTATTAACTTGCAGAAGGGAGTCTTTGGCACCATAACTGTTAGACCATCAGCCCAGGGTTCTCCTTTCAGATGGATAGAGTCACGTAGAGTCTCAAATTACAAATTGGAGGTTTGCATCATGGTATGTACAGAGTTAGAATTAGAGACATTGGGTACTTTTAAGGGCTTTTTCCATGAATTTGCCTCAGTACAATGAATTGTTCTTATATACTTCAGGTATTTGCCTACACAAATGCAACAAAAACCAAACACTAGTCACATGGACTACTACAAAGTAATGAGAATAAACAAGTTACAACCAAATAACATGAGTGACTCTCACAAACAGAAAGCTGACTAAAAGTAGGCAGACACAGAAGAGCATAGATTATATAATGCAGTAATTGATGCCATTTAGAAGTTAGTGGTTAACTTGGAGTGGGGTGGGAGGTTATGACTGGAAGACAGCCACGAGGTGGGATTCTGGGAAGTTAGGGAGGTTCTCCTTTTTAATCTGGGTGCTGGTTACACAAGGGAATCAGTTTGTGAACGTTTATCATCAAGCTATACATTTATAATAGGAGTGCACTTTTTTGTATTTGTATTATGCTACAATAAAGCTTTTCAAAATAATCAGTACCACTCCTAGGAACAGAGGTTGCCCTCTATTGGACGATACTGTAGATCTGCTGACCAACAGCCATCAATTTTGTGTCTCTGATGGCGTAGTCATTGTCAGTACTAAAGATTCTATCATGACATTATCTCAAATCATATAGTCCAACATCACAAATATTTTACATCAGCATCTCATACTTTTTGGATGTCTTCCAGATGGAACATAATGATAGCGCTCTGGTTCCATTCATAAAAAAATTCTTGGAAATAATTTCTTAGATTAGGCTATTTCTGGAGAGAGTTCCATTGATCTCTTTTAAAACTTTTATCTCAATTTTTAATGTGCCTTCTTGATGCATCAGAGCAATGATGTGTAATATGATATATGCCTTGGGATTTCACCCCACACCTACTGAGTCAAAGCCTCTATAGTTTCCCACTTTCTTGTCATCTGTATTTTGAAAATGTGTCCTGGATGAATCAGATGCACTTCTCTATTTATAAACCACTTTTTTATTTGAACAGATATTTGGTTCATCAATGTTCATAGCTTCATTATCTGCAATAGCCAAAAGGCAAAAATAAGAAATGTCTGTCAACAGGTGATTGGATGAACAAAACTGGTATAAACATGCCATGGAATATTATTCAGATTCAAAAAGAAATGAAATTCTGACACATTCTACAATATGGATGAACCCTGATGACATTATGCTAGAACAGGTACCAAAAGACAAATCTTATATGATTCTACCTAAACGAGGAACTTAGAGAAGTCAAATTCATAGAGACAGAAAGTAGAATGATGATTTCCAGAAACTAGAGATACAGGGAACAGACAGCTCATGTTTAATAGTATAAAGTTTCAGTCCGGGAAGATGAAGAAGTTCTAGTGATAAATGGTTATGGTGGTTGCATAACATTGTGAATGCATTTAATGCCACTAAAGTTAGCGAAAAGTGAAAGCGTTAGTCATTCAGTCATCTCTGACTCTCTGTGACCCCATGGACTGTAACCCTCGAGGCTCCTCTGTCCATGGAACTATACACTAAAAACGGTTAATACAGTCAATTTTATGTTACATATATTTTACCACACAAATAAAACTAGTCTCCTGGAGTCTTATATAGTTTATTTTATGCCAAAACAAACTAAGGTTTCACATTATTTGAGGAAGATAATAAAACCAAATTCAAGAGCCATCTTAAATGGCACCAGCAGCCCCCTACTTGAAGACCAGAATTCCCCACAGCCTTGAATGTAGACAGATATTTGTGCAGTGCCATTCTGGATCTTGTTTATTTGATCTGGATGGTGACTAGTGGGAGCAAGCATTATGTACTCAGCCTACAGACTACATATGGTTCCTCTGGCCTGTTGATTAAAAACAGCCTCTTATCTCGTTGAACTCCTTAGGAAGCTAAGCCCTACATGGCAACAGTTGCCATGCCAGAGGGACTTTGTTTAAACATTGTTCAGAAATGTCACTAATGAGCATTAAAGAAATCTTGCAATAAAGAATTTTATTCCATTTGTCTTGATTCTTCTAAAGAAAATATCACTTTTCTTTGAGTACTATCACATAATCATTTCTAATAACAATAGTAGTTTGTTATTTTAAGCATCTGATTGCTTTGGTTTAGTTTGTCTATAATAAGATTTATTTCACCCACCTAGCTGTCAAAAGAAACCTTAAAATCCTTCATGGATTTCATAAGAAGCTCCTTTTGTGGACAAATTCTGGTTTATTACGATCTCAATGAAGATATTCACCATATGAAATTTCTCCAAATGTTTAGTATGTATCAACAACATTAGAAAATTACACCCTGATTAGAATTGTCCAAATACCCCTTTTGTAATCATTGTTTGCATAACAACCAGACTTCCAACACTCTAATCTACTTTTGGAAACCCAGTTGCAAATATGCTTTTTCCTTTAGTTAACTAAAGCTGTTGCAAATATAGGTGCGCTTAACCTTCCCTCTCACCACCAAAAAAAAAAAAAAAAAAAAAACCTTTTATGAGCTAAAGATCTGATGAAATGACAACATAGAACTTCTTTTCCCCAGTTATGATTCCAAATTAAAGTGCATTGACTAAGGCACTCTTTAGATGAACCATAGTTCTATGATTAGAAGAATGCAATAGTAATTGTCTTGTAAATTGGCTGTGCTCAAGCAGCAGTGGATTTCAGGAATGCACAACACTGCACACATTTATTATCTTCCATTCCAGCTGAAACATGGAGCATATGTCCTTGGTAACAGAACATTGACTTCATCTAGAGTAGTGTATTCGTTTCTTATTGTTGAGATAACAGATTACCACAAATTTAGTGTCTTAAAAAGCACACATGTAGTATTTTTCAGTTCTTGAGGTCAGAAGTCTAAAATCAGTTTCACTGAACTAAAAAACTAACATATCATCAGGCCTAACTTCTAGAGACTTTCAGGGAGAATCTATGTCCTTTCCTTTTCCAGTTTCTTAGAGGCTGCCTATACTCCCTGTTTTGTGACTCATTTCTCCATCTTCAAAATTCTTCATCACTCCAACCTTTCCTTCCATTTGTCCCATCTCCTGCTTTGAAACTTCTTGCTTCCTTCTTATAAGAATCCATGCCAATATATTGGACCTACTCAGAAAATTCAGGAAAATCCCCCTGTCTCCAGATCCTTAATGTAATAATATCAGCAAAGTCCCTTTTGCAATGTAAGGTAACATACTTACAGATTTGAGGAATTAAGTGGACCATGATTCAGTCTGTGGGAAGCTATAGTTTCAGCTAAAATACTGATGTTATACTTACCAGCTTCTCTTACAGGTACAATAATAAGGTTAAAATTTGGCCAATGAAATCTAATAAGTGGACCTTCCAGGGAGAACAGTTAAAGGGAGTTGATTTAATTGGAAGGCCTTACCCTTTTGTTCTTCCTCTTTTCTTCCTCTCTTCTGCCTCAAACACAGACATGTTGGCAGGAATTCAGCAGCTACTACAGAACCTGAGGTTAACAATGGAAATAAAATCTATGACTAGGATAATGAAGCAAAAAAAGGTAGAATAAGCCTGAGCATTTGCAGGGTCACTGTACCAGCCTGAAATGCCAAACTCTGGATTTCTGTCCCTGAGAGAATTGTGTCTATTACTATCATCCAAATACAATTCCTTCCTAACTGATTGTGACTCTTTGCCTAATTTAGCAAATCTATCTTGTTAGTTGATCAGAGGCTATTTGTTAAGAATCACACAGAACTATGTGTCTCTGCATTAGCTTTCAAACTGAATTTAGGAGGAAGGAAAAAAGAAAGGGAGGGAGGGAAAAGGAGAGGAGAAGTAAGGAAGGGAAAGGAGGAGGGGAAGGGAAGGGAAGAGTGAGGAAAGGAGACGAGATGAGAGGAGACAAGAGAAGGGAAGAAAGGAAAGTGTTAGCCCCCATAACTGAAACCTTCGTTTAGGGTTGGCACCAGGCACAGACTGACTTTAAGCCAAACTGGAACATTAGGATCATGTTGTCATGTTGACTTTGCCTCCTCGGGGCTTCATCATCAAGTTGGTTCCTCTCCTGATAGCAAAATGGCTGCAGCAATCCCATCTTCCTCATAGTCTCATTTCCCTAAACTCAGAGGAGAGTGAAGGCCTCTCTGTTCTTAAGGTCTCTTCAAGGTCTTATTAGGTCCCACTCACTCTGGTTAGATTATGTGCATGTTCTTGAGCTGGTTGCTCTGAGGCTGAGGGTTGGGATACCCTAACTGAATTGGTTTGCGCCAATCAGGACCTGCCCTTATGGATGGGAGTGGGGTCCATCCCTCACAGACAACATGGCTGAGAACAAGGGAGGCTGTATGTTACGTAGACAATCAGTATTCAGAGGCAGTCTAGAAGACTTAGTGTGTCTGTCTACCAGTTTCATTAAGAGACTTCTCCAGGGCCCTAGAAAGAGAATTTGAGCCATAGAATAATTAACATAAATGCTTCTAGCTCAGAAGTGAGGATTTAAAGCAAATACCTTTAATTCCTAGTCCCTGGCCATCCTCACAGTCTTCCAGTTTGCTTACACTATTGCTCATGGACTCTTTTTCTCCTCAAACCAGAAGCTTCCAGAGCCAGTAAAGATTCTCTTTGTGGTAACTTCAAGATTAAATCTGTTCCAGGTTTATCTGCACATACATTTTGCAAGAAATTATGTGGTCCTGAGACACTGTTTCCATGAGAGCTCTAAGATGGGTAATGTCATCACACCTCCCGGGAACAATAGGAACTTATCTTTGATAAGTTGTGTGTATAGACTCAACTGGTTTTTTTGTGTGCAATTCAACCAGTCTAGGACCTTCAATGTTCAGGCATTGATTCCCTTTTCTTTAGTTCATGAACACAAATCTGCATTCATCTGTACATGTAACCTGACATACAAAGTAGATTCTTTTACAAAGAGGTTAAACTTAGAATTGGGTAATTCTTACTTCATTTTTTATTTGTCAAAAAAAATCAGAAAAAAGACATCCACATGTCCATGACCAAGATTAAACAAGCATTAATTATTTGCCATATTTATTTTAGCTTTTGTTGTTACTGTTAAGTATTATTTTCATAACTAAGACAGTTCAGAAATAGTTAAAACAGAAAATAGTTAAAAACAGAAATCCTAACTTGTACTTTCCTCTTCTCCTCTCTTCCTCAAAAATAATCACTACTCTGAAACTGATATATATCATTCCCATTCTGTTTTTTGGGTGGTTGGTAACATTTTTCTTCCTGTGTGTATATCTGATATAAGATACACTATGGTTAAATCAGTTAGGATCCCAGGGAATTCCCTGGTGGTCCAGAAGTTAGGACTCTGCAATCTCACTACCAGGGCCCAGGTTCAACTCCTTGCTAGGGAACTAAGATCCCACAAGTCCACAAAAATATTTTTTTTAATCTATTTTTAAAAAATCAGCATCCCAACAATAAAGTGAAGGCACACTCAGAGGGGTAACTAGAGAGAGGTAATAGAGGGGTAAAAAGGGACTGTTTATAGAGGGATTGTTGTTGTTTTAGCGACTAAGTCATGTCCGACTCTTTGAGACCTGATGGACTGTAGCCTGCCAGGCCTTACAGAGGAATGAGCAACTTTTTTTTTTTTTTTTAGAATCCCGGGCTACCCCGAGGAAATGGCACCGGTCGGAACTTGAAGGTCTCGGCCGGTCTGATCACCTACTTCGTCCTCCTCACCCGCGCCGAGGATCCGACACTCAGGAATGAGCAACTTTAAACAAAAACAAGATGTGATGAGGCAGCCAGAAAGTTGTAAAGGTGGGAAACCCTGACCACCTGCACACTTGAAAGGACAAAGAGTGGGAGTCATGTTTCCAGAACCTGGTGTGAGTTGCAACTTGGGACAGAAGTCTGATGGGGCATTGATCTACCGTAGAGGAGTTAGGGGATCTCAGCTGTTGCCTAAACCAAGACCTACTGTCTGTGTGTGTATGTGTGTGTGTGTGTGTGTGTGTGTGTGTGTGTGTGTGATTGTCACTCAGGTATGTCCAACTCTTTGCAACCCCATGGACTGCAATCCACCAGGCTCTTCTGTTCATGGGATTCTCCAGGCAAGAATACTGGCGTGGGTAGCCTTCTCCAGTGGATCTTATTGACCCAGGGATCAAACCTGGGTCTCCTGGAATGCAAACAAGCCACCGGGGAAGCCCTAGTGAAAATCAATGTCAGGCTCTCTTTCCTTCCTCTTCTGATCTCTTGCCTACTCCTCCCATTGGCCACAACCAACTAAAAGCCAAGAGGGCTTGTCTGATGCTCTCCGTAAACGTTAATTTCTTGTGGCACAGAACAGTAAAGAGAAGGATAGGAAATGAGAACTGGAAAGTCAAACAGGTAACACAATTGTCCTGTATTTTTAAAATTAACATAAAAATGATCACAGGGTACATTAATCTAATTTCAAAATGTTGTATAAACTGCTTCCTTCAGCCATAAGTTAAAAAATCAAGTTACTAAAGTTTTATCTCTGAGGACTACAATTTTTCATCAATACGCATTTGGCAATCAAAAAAAAAATAAAGAAAAAAGGGAAGAAAAAAAGAAAGAAAAGGGATTGTGGTGGAGGGAGAGAAGAAAGGGAGGATGAGAGAGGGGAGAATGTGGTGAAAGTGTACAGTAGGACGGGGTACAGAGAGGTTGATTAATTCCAGAGTTCACTGAAGAAAGGGGTAGATTTGTTTATCCTCTACTTTGGCTTAGAGAAGCAGCAGGAGCCACAAGTTTCTGATTTCCTGTCATGGGTCATTTTAGAATCACTCCATGTTCCACTTTTCACCTTGCCCTAGCAGAGAATAAAGATATTTGTTGTTGTTTTTCAGTCGCTCAGTCGTGCCCGACTCATTGCGACACCACAGAATGGAGCAAGTCAGGCTTCCCTGTTCCAACCACCTTAACGTCTGTCATTCCCTTCTCCTCCCGCCATCAACCTTTCCCAACATCAGGGTCTTTTCAAATGTGTCAGTTCTTCGCATCAGGTAGCCTAAGTATTGGAGCTTCAGCTTCAGCATCAGTTCTTCCAATGAATATTCAGGGCTGATTTCCTTTAGGATTGACTGGTTTGTTCTCCTTGAAATTCAAGGAACTCTCAAGAGTCTTCTCCAGCACCACAGCTCAAAGGCATCAATTCTTCTGCGTTCAGCCTTCTTTATAGTCCAACTCTCACATGCATATATGACTATTGGAAAAACCATAACTTTGACTAGATGGACCTTTGTTGGAAAAGTAAGGCCTCTGCTTTTTAATATGCTGTCTAGGTTAGTCATTGCTTTTCTTCCAACGAGCAAGTGTCTTTTAATTTCATGACTGCAGTAACTACCCACAATTATTTTTTTGCCCAAGAAAATAAAGTCTGTCACTGTTTCCATATTTTCCCCATCTATTTGCCATGAAGTGATAGGACTGGATGCCATGATCTTCGTTTTCTGAAAGCTGAGTTTTAAGCCAGCTTTTTCACTTCCCTCTTTCACTGTCATCAAGAGTCTCTTTAGTTCTTCTTTGCTTTCTGCCATAAGGCTGGTGTCATCTGTGTGTGTGAGGTTATTGATACTTCTTCCTGCAATCTTGATTCCAGCTTGTGCTTCATCCAGCCCTTTTGCATGATATACTCTGCATATAAGTTAAATAAGCAGGGTGATAATATACAGCCTTGACGTACTTGACAAATAAAGATACAGAAGCTGGAAAAATATTCTCTTAGCAAAGAAATACCATTCCCCATCTTAATTTAAAAAACAGAATAAAAAACACAAAACATTTATTGAGATATAATACAAATATTATACAATTCACACATTAAAACTGTACAATTCAATTGCTTTTAGTATGTTCATAAAGTTATGAACCCATCACCACAACCAATTTTAGAACATTTTCATTATCCCAAAAAGAAGTCCATATCCCTTAGCCATCATCCCAATACTCTCTCTTTTTCAACTTTTACCTTGCTTGCTATAGCATTGCAAAAACTAATACTGTTATCTAATTTCTGCAACTCCCTAATTTATACAATCTACAATTTTCCTGTAAATTCTGAAGAACTAGATCAGATATATTGTGGTAACCTACTGAATGTAATGGAAACATTGTTAACACTCTTCTCTTATTTATTACCCTTCAACAGAGATGCCCAAATTAATCTGTCGAAAATGTCAATAACTATATACTGCTTCTTACTCTTTTAAATTACTATTAAATATGTTCTGAGGTTTTTAATTACTTTGAAATTTCAATTACTTTTTGCTTATTTCAATATTGTCTTCAGTAAGTGAAATACCATTTAGTATACAACAAATTATTTAAAAGTTTTAAATGATGTTAATGGGGACAAACAAAAAAGATTGTGAAATTCCCTGGATGTAGTTCTGCTTTGCAGGGAATTAATTACAACCTTTATTAATGCACTGCCTCTAATTTTAGTTCCTTCTTTCAAGCATAATATGTAAAAAGAAGTGAATGTCCAGAGCAGAACAAAGGACATAAAGGATTATAAAAGAGAGTAGGTACAGAGAAATTAGAAGTGGGTGTTGAGCATTGTTTCACTCGGTAAAGAGGAAGGCTGAGGAAGAAGCTGGCTTGTCCTCAAGTTTAAAGAGAGGATATTAATTCACCTCCTTCTCCACAGATGCCTACATATATACTCTTCTGCTCTGCCCACACTGCACTTTCAGTTCCTATATGCATCTTGCTTTTCAACACAAACACACTTGCACCTGTTCCTCCTACCCGGAGTTCCCTTAAGTCAACAGGACAACTTCTACTCATCTTTTTTTACTTGACCTTGGTGTCATTTTCTCCAGAAAATTTTCTCAGACTTCACTATCTGGATCCATGTGAGATGCCCTTCCTATGGGCTCTCAGTCCTAATGGGCTTGATCACAGCAGATGGTGTGATCTTTGCTTGCATTTCAGTCTCTTTTATGAGATAGTGATCCCCTTATCTGCTGGGTTCTTGCCTTATTAATTTAAATATTCCTCCTGTAGTTAGCATTGTGTTTTACCCAAGCAATAGATGGTTGTTTAATTAATGAATCAATAAGCTTGCACTTTTAAAATATATGGCAGCTGGCAGTGAATGCAGTTAACTGCACAGTGAAAGATATTGACTTTTATGAGCAAGATGTGAAAGAGAAAAATAGCCTTATTCTGCCCTCAGCTCAAGGTTAATCTCCCATGTCTAAGGCATGTGCTTCACAGACACTTCCATTTTTGCATAGAGTGATGATGGGGGATTGAACATGGTTCCTAAAAATTCAGTCTTGGCTCAACACATTTCTAAGATCTTTGAAGCACTGGTAGAAATAGTAGAAATTGGGGGATAGTGTAAAATGTCATCTCAGAGCTATAATCAGTCTCAGAGTAAATGTCACCTCAGAGCCATAACCAGTCTCTGCGTATCGGAAGTCATGGCATCTGGTCCCATCACTTCATGGCAAATAGATGGGGAAACAGTGAGAAACTTTATCTTTCAGTTCAGTTCAGTTCAGTCGCTCAGTTGTGTCCGACTCTTTGTGACCCCATGAATCGCAGCACGCCAGGCCTCCCTGTCCATCACCAACTCCCAGAGTTCACCCAGACTCATGTCCATCGAGTCAGTGATGCCATCCAGCCATCTCATCCTCTGCCGTCCCCTTCTCCTCCTGCCCCCAATTCTTCCCAGCATCAGAGTCTTTTCCAATGAGTCAACTCTTCGCATGAGGTGGCCAAAGTATTGGAGTTTCACCTTTAGCATCATTCCTTCCAAAGAAATCCCAGGGCTGATCTCCTTCAGAATGGACTAGTTGGATCTCCTTGGGGGGCTCCAAAAGCACCGAAGATGGTGACTGCAGCCATGAAATTAAAAGACGCTTGCTCCTTGGAAGAAAAGTTATGATCAATCTACACAGCATATTAAAAATCAGAGACATTACTTTGCAAACAAAAGTCTGTATAGTCAAAGCTATGGCTTTTCTAGTAGTCATATATGGATGTGAGAGTTGGACTATAAGAAAGCTGAGCACCAAAGAATTGATGCTTTTGAACTGTGGTGTTGGAGAAGACTCTTGAGAGTCCCTTGGACTGCAAGGAGATTCAACTAGTCCATCCTAAAGGAAGTCAGTCCTGAATATTCATTGGAAGGACTGATGCTGAAGCTGAAACTCCAATACTTTGGCTACCTGATGCAAAGAACTGACTCATTTGAAAAGACCCTGATGCTGGGAAAGATTGTAGGCAGGAGGAGAAGGGAGTGACAGAGAATGAGATGGTTGGATGGCATTGCCGACTCGAAGAACATGAGTTTGAACAAGCTCCAGGAGTTGGTGATGGACAGGGAGGCCTGGCATGCTGCAGTCCATGGGGTCATAAAGAGTCAGACACAATTAAGTGACTGAACTGAAGAATTGAAGACAGCTTTGATACCAGTTATTTTTTAATTTTAAAAACCCACCCAAATAGAACATTTAAATACACAAAAGAAAACTAGAGCCCATATAAAACCATGTAGAAATCAAGAGTTCTGTGATTTTCAGTTTGGGTTTTCCCTATATCTGAAACTGAATCAAGACCTGGGTGTAGGTTGTTTATTTAGAAGGTGAACTCAGGAAGCTGAAATAAAAGGATGGAGAGAACAAACTAGAGAAAGGAGAACAGCCAACAACGAATGCCTCATTGACCTGTGGGCAACCAGGGTTTGATTCCCATGGGAACCCTCTGAAGAGCCATATAGAATGTGCTCCAGAATCATTCCAATGAAGAACTGGTTAGTCACCTGGAGCTCAACCTGGTGCTCTGTGACAACTTAGAGAGGGTGGGATGGAGGTGGGCTGGGTGGAAAGTTCAGTACGAAGCGGATATGTGTATACTTCTGGCTGATTTTCCCCGTTGTATGGCAGAAACCAACACAACATTGTAAAGCAAGTATCCTCCAATTAAAAAACAAAAATAATAACTGGTTATTCTCCAACCTCCCTCCACCTTGCCCCCAGAGCTGTTAACTACCTCTCCCCCAACTTTCCATGTGAGATTTGCTGGGTCCGAGTGGCCTTCTGTAGCTTCAGAGAAAATCCTGAGCTAGAAAGGTGGAGAAATTCCACTGCCCACAGTAAGACTGGATACTGGCACTGTGCTTGGAATTGTCCATTACCTCTGTGCTGGGATCACATGAGCTAACAGGATATCATGTGGGACACCCAAGTGTCTGCTCTGTGTTCTAAGAAGCTGAACATTTTACATTTGGGATTGTGAATGTGTCTCTTTGTTCTAGTCTGAACTGAACCTCTGCAGTTTGTGTCCTCTTTGGAGAAATGTTTGCTGTGAGTGGAATTAAACTGCACTAGGTATGTAGAAAGTTGCTAGATTTTCTGAGGTGGTTATGTTCTAAATTGAGTGGTCATCACGGATAAGACTCGGTCATCCTAAGAATGGCAGGAAGCATGTACATACATTTTCATCTTGCACTGGAGAAGAGATCATGACAGGAACTAGCCTGGCTTTGACAAAGTTCATCTCAGACTGAATTGCTGCTGTCCAACATATATATATATATTTTTTTTTAAGGTAAATTTATTTATTTTAATTGGAGGTTAATTACTTTACAATATTGCATTGGTTCGGAGAAGGCAATGGCACCCCACTCCAGTACTCTTGCCTGGAAAATCCCATGGACGGAGGAGCCTGGTAGGCTGCAGTCCATGGGGTCGCTAAGAGTTGGACACGACTGAGCGACTTCACTTTCACTTTTCACTTTCATGCATTGGAGAAGGAAATGGCGACCCACTCGAGTGTTCTTGCCTGGGGAATCCCAGGGAAGGGGGAGCCTGGCGGGCTGCTGTCTATGGGGTCGCACAGAGTCGGACACGACTGAAGCAACGCAGCAGCAGCAGCAGCAGCATTGTATTGGTTTTGCCATACATCAACATGAATCCGCCACAGGTATACACATGTTCCCCATCCTGAACTCCCCTCTCTCCTCCCTCCCTGTACCATCCCTCTGGGTCATCCCAGTGCACCAGCCCCAAGCATCCAGTATCATGCATCGAACCTGGACTGACATATATTATTCAAAATATAACAACATAGGGTTATGAAGCATTTTTTAAAACCTGTCTCATTGTTATTTGGAAGTGGGGAGTTTAAGGTTGCAATCCTACTGCTGTTGAGAGTGCATCACCTGTACTGTATCAGACACTGTGCATTGAGGTGTCATTTCAGGGAGAGTGTTCAAGCTGTTTTAAAAGGTGTGATTATCACTGTTAATCATCTTAGGAAGATAAAGATCTTCAATAGGGTGAGAAGGAAATTTCTCCCGCTCTCCAGGACTAGGAGGTGAAGGTAACTGTCCTCTACCATGGAAGCAATGTGGCAACTAGTTAGAAGAGCAGCTGTATGGATGAACCAGGGTTGTGAAAACAGCCATATCAGGTAGCCAGTAGTCTATATTGGGTTTCCCTTCCATCTCCTCTGAGACTTCAGTAAAGTTTACATCTTTTTTTAACAACATAAAGCCTACCTTCGAGCTCAGCTTTGAGAATTTAAGCTTCTGCTTGATATAGAGTGCTTTATCTTAAAATTCAAGGGAAGAGGGTATGCCCAAAAGCATAAGAGTGATAATGGTGTCATCTGCAAGAGGTTAGGAGGAACACAGGCAAATAAAAGATCACGGGACTAGAGTCAGACATCCTGGAATGTGAAGTCAAGTGGGCCTTAGGAAGCATCACTATGAATAAAGCTAGTGGAGGTGATGGAATTCCAGTTGAGCTATCTCAAATCCTAAAAGATGATCCTGTGAAAAGTGCCACACTCAATATGCCAGCAGACTTGGAAAAACTCAGCAGTGGCCACAGGACTGGAAAAGGTGAGTTTTCATTCCAATCCCAAAGAAAGGCAATGCCAAAGAATGTTCAAACTACCACACAGTTGCACTCATCTCACACGCCAGCAAAAAAATGCTCAAAGTTCTCCAAACCAGGCTTTAATTGTACATGAACTGTGAACTTCCAGATAGTCAAGCTAGACTTAGAAAAGGCAGAGGAATCAGAGATCAGATTTCCAGCATCAGTTGGATCATGTAAAAAGCAAAAGAGTTCCAGAAAAACATCTACTTCTGCTTTATTGACTATGCCAAAGCCTTTGACTGTGTGGATGATAATAAACTGTGGAAAATTCTTAAAGCGATAGGAATACCAGATCACCTTACCTGCTTCCTGGGAAATCTGTGTGAAGGTCAAGAAGCAACAGTTAGAACTGGACATGGAACAACAGACTGGTTCCAAATGGGAAAGGAGTACATCAAGGCTGTATATTGTCACCGTGCTTATTTAACTTATATGCAGAGTACATCATGAGAAACGCTGGGCTGGAAGAAGCACAAGCTGGAATCAAGATTGCTGGGAGAAGTATCAATATCCTCAGATATGCAAATGACACCACCCTTATGGCAGAAAGCGAAGAAGAACTAAAGAACCTCTTGATGAAAGTGAAAGAGGAGAGTGAAAAAGTTGGCTTAAAACTCAAAATTCAGAAAACGAAGATCATGGCATCCAGTCCCATCACTTTATGCAAATAGATAGGGAAACAATGGAAACAGTGACAGACTTTATTTTGGGGGGCTCCAAAATCACTGCAGATGGTGACTGCAGCCATGAAATTAAAAGATGCTTGCTCCTTGGAAGAAAAGCTATGACCAACCTAGACAGCATATTAAAAAGCAGAGACATTACTTTGCCAACAAAGGTCCATCTAGTCAAAGCTATGGTTTTTCTAGTAGTCATGTATGGATGTGAGAGCTGGACTATAAAGAAAGCTGAGCACCAAAGAATTGATGCTTTTGAACTGTGGTGTTAAAGACTCTTGAGAGTCCCTTGGACTGAGAGGAGATACAACCAGTCCATCCTAAATGAAATCAGTCCTGAATATTCATTGGAAGGTCTGATTCTGAAATGGAATCTCCAATACTTTGGCCACCTGATGCGAAGAGCAGACTCATTTGAAAAGACCCTAATGCTGGGAAAGATTGAAGGCAGGAGAAGGCGACAACAGAGGATAAGATGGTTGGATGGTATTACCGGCTTGATGAATATGAGTTTGAGCAAGCTCCGGGATTGATGATGGACAGGGAGGCCTGGCGTGCTGCAGTCCATGAGTCACAAAAAATCAGACACAACTGAGCGACTGAACTGAACTGACTTGGATTCTGCAAAATGGAGGTCAACAGTGCCATTCCAAATAATCATTATAGAGAAGTATTGAAGCTGATCACCAAATTACAATACCTTTCCATTACAAACTAAAAGAAATAATGGATTCATTTTTAATTAAAAATTATTCTAACTTTCACACCCTTAAATTCAAACTCAGTCTCAGATGATGACTTCCCAGAGTTGCAAATTGAGAAAGTTTTTCTCCCTTAAGTTCAATTATTTTCCACTAGCTTTCAGGAAATAAGCCTGTGGCTTGAGAACCAGGCTATGTGACTACATTCTAATCAACTGGGTGTGTTTAACTTCCAGGGAATCTCTTTAGAAAGGAGATGTGCCCGCTTTGTATTTCTTCCTTTCTGCCTTATGGAATACAGAAATGATCGCTAGAGCCTGAGGAGACATCTTGGTATATAAGGTGGAAATTCCTTCTAAGGATGGTGGCTAAGAGAGGAAATTTCCAGGACCCCAGGGACCAAGGAGCATTTGCCAGGCCTGAACTGTCTACCCCCAGGTTTCATTTACATAGGAGAGGAACATTTCCCCCCAGCCCCCACCCCACAAACACACACACAGTCTTATTTAAGCCACTGTTATTTTCAGCTTGCTGCTGCTGCTAAGTTGCTTCAGTCGTGTCCGACTCTGTGCAACCCCATAGACAGCAGCCCACCAGGCTCCCCCATCCCTAGGATTCTCCAGGCAAGAACACTGGAGTGGGTTGCCATGTTCTTCTCCAATGCATGAAAGTGAAAAGTGAAAGTGAAGTCACTCAGTCGTGTCCGACTCTTAGCGACCCCATGGACTGCAGCCCAATAGGCTCCTCCGTTCATGGGATTTTCCAGGCAAGAGTGCTGGAGTGGGGTGCCATTGCCTTCTCTGATTTTCAGCTTACTCTCACTTAAAGCAAAACTAAGTGGTCAAACAAGAGATGGCAAGAGTAAATGTCGATATTCTAGGAATGAGTGAACTAAAATGGACTGGAATGGGTGAATTTAACTCAGATGACCATTATATCTACTACTGCGGGCAGGAATCCCTCAGAAGAAATGGAGTAGCCATCATGGTTAACAAAAGAGTCCGAAATGCAGTACTTGGATGCAATCTCAAAAACGACAGAATGATCTCTGTTCGTTTCCAAGGCAAACCATTCAATATCACAGTAATCCAAGTCTATGCCCCAACCAGTAATGCTGAAGAAGCTGAAGTTGAATGGTTCTATGAAGACCTACAGGACCTTTTAGAACTAACACCCAAAAAAGATGTCCTTTTCATTATAGGGGACTGGAATGCAAAAGTAGGAAGTCAAGAAACACCTGGAGTAACAGGCAAATTTGGCCTTGGAATACAGAATGAAGCAGGGCAAAGACTAATAGAGTTTTGCCAAGAAAATGCACTGGTCATAGCAAACACCCTCTTCCAACAACACAAGAGAAGACTCTACACATGGACATCACCAGATGGTCAACACCGAAATCAGATTGATTATATTCTTTGCAGCCAAAGATGGAGAAGCTCTATACAGTCAGCAAAAACAAGACCAGGAGCTGACTGTGGCTCAGATCATGAAATCCTTATTGCCAAATTCAGACTTAAATTGAAGAAAGTAGGGAAAACCACTAGACCATTCAGGTATGACCTAAATCAAATCCCTTATGATTACACAGTGGAAGTGAGAAATAGATTTAAGGGCCTAGATCTGATAGATAGAGTGCCTGATGAACTATGGAATGAGGTTCGTGACATTGTACAGGAGACAGGGATCAAGACCATCCCCATGGAAAAGAAATGCAAAAAAGCAAAATGGCTGTCTGAGGAGGCCTAACAAATAGCTGTGAAAAGAAGAGAAGTGAAAAGCAAAGGAGAAAAGGAAAGATATAGGCATCTGAATGCAGAGTTCCAAAGAATAGCAAAAAGAGATAAGAAAGCCTTCCTCAGTGATCAATGCAAAGAAATAGAGGAAAACAACAGAATGGGAAAGACTAGAGATCTCTTCAAGAAAATCAGAGATACCAAGGGAACATTTCATGCAAAGATGGGCTCGATAAAGGACAGAAATGGTATGGACCTAACAGAAGCAGAAGATATTAAGAAGAGGTGGCAAGAATACACAGAAGAACTATACAAAAAAGATCTTCACGACCCAGATAATCACGAAGGTGTGATCACTCGCCTAGAGCCAGACATCCTGGAATGTGAAGTCAAGTGGGCCTTAGAAAGCATCACTACGAACAAAGCTAGTGGAGGTGATGGAATTCCAGTTGAGCTATTTCAAATCCTGAAAGATGATGCTGTGAAAGTGCTGCACTCAATATGCCAGCAAATGTGGAAAACTCAGCAGTGGCCACAGGACTGGAAAAGGTGAGTTTTCATTCCAATCCCAAAGAAAGGCAATGCCAAAGAATGCTCAAACTACTGCACAATTGCACTCATCTCACATGCTAGTAAAGTAATGCTCAAAATTCTCCAAGCCAGGCTTCAGCAATATGTGAACCGTGAACTTCCTGATGTTCAAGCTGGATTTAGAAAAGGCAGAGGAACCAGAGATCAAATTGCCAACATCTGCTGGATCATGGAAAAAGCAAGAGAGTTCCAGAAAAACATCTGTTTCTGCTTTATTGACTATGCCAAAGCCTTTAACTGTGTGGATCACAATAAACTGTGGAAAATTCTGAAAGAGATGGGAATACCAGACCACCTGATCTGCCTCTTGAGAAATTTGTATGCAGGTCAGGAAGCAACAGTTAGAATTGGACATGGAACAACAGACTGGTTCCAAATAGGAAAAGGAGTACGTCAAGGCTGTATATTGTCACCCTGCTTATTTAACTTATATGCAGAGTACATCATGAGAAATGCTGGACTGGAAGAAGCACAAGCTGGAATCAAGATTGCCAGGAGAAATATCAATAACCTCAGATATGCAGATGACGCCACCCTTATGGCAGAAAGTGAAGAGGAACTCAAAAGCCTCTTGATGAAAGTGAAAGAGGAGAGTGAAAAAGTTGGCTTAAAGCTCAACATTCAGAAAACAAAGATCATGGCATCTGGTCCCATCACTTCATGGCAAATAGATGGGGAAACAGTGGAAACAGTGTCAGACTTTATTTTTCTGGGCTCCAAAATCACTGCAGATGTTGACTGCAGCCATGAAATTAAAAGACGCTTACTCCTTGGAAGGAAAGTTATGACCAACCTAGATAGCATATTCAAAAGCAGAGACATTACTTTGCCAACAAAGGTTCGTCTAGTCAAGGCTATGGTTTTTCCTGTGGTCATGTATGGATGTGAGAGTTGGACTGTGAAGAAGGCTGAGTGCCGAAGAATTGATGCTTTTGAACTGTGGTGTTGGAGAAGACTGTTGAGAGTCCCTTGAAGTGCAAGGAGATCCAACCAGTCCATTCTGAAGGAGATCAGCCCTGGGTCTTCTTTGGAAAGAATGATGCTAAAGCTGAAACTCCAATACTTTGGCCACCTCATGCCAAGAGTTGACTCATTGGAAAAGACTCTGATGCTGGGAGGGATTGGGGGCAGGAGGAGAAGGGGCTGGCAGAGGATGAAATGGCTGGATGGCATCACTGGCTCGATGGACATGAGTCTGAGTGAACTCCGGGAGTTGGTGATGGACAGGGAGGCCTGGTGTGCTGCAATTCATGGGGTCGCAAAGAGTCGGACACGACTGAGCGACTGAACTGAACTGAACTGAATATTAACTGAGCATCTGGTAATGTCGGTAAGTGAGTGTAGCCACGCTGATAGAAAAGAAGATGGATTGTGGTTTAGTTGGTAATCTCCATGGAAATTCAGATTTACGTATTGACATAATACATGCTGTAGCTCTGCTTGGCCTAGCTGGTACAATAACTAATTTTCATGGACATTTGTTCCATTTGTCTGAACAGTATCACTTTCCCCTTTGGAGAATGTTACTTTTTTCATGTCTTCTAGTGAGACAGCCATTTCAGTAACCCTCCACATAGTTGGTGGGGGGGGAGGGTCTGCAGGTGACTCAGGCAGCATTCTTATCATTATGCCCTCTTGCATGTATCATTGGTTCAACAGTTGGACACTTGACCCAAGCCAGGCCAATTAAAATTCTTCTCTGAGATTGTTCTAAGGGGTAGTGGGAGAGAGAGAGAAAAAGGGAGGGAGGGAGTAGGGTTGTAGCCTTGATGACGTAATTTAAGTCAGTGGATCCATTTTGTGGCTGAGATAACCGTATTCGTTTCCTATTGCTGCTGTAAAAAACTGCCACAAATTTAGTGGCTTAAAACAATATAATTTATTACCTTACAGTTCTGAAGTTCGGAAATCCAAAAATCAGTCTCACTGGACTAAAATCAGTCTCACTGGAATAAGTCAGGACTTACTTCTTCTGGAGACTTTAGAGGATAATCTGGTTTATTGCTTTTTCCAAATTCCAGAGGCCACCTGAATTCTTTGGCTCAAGGCCTTTTCCTCCATCTTCAAAGCTCTCTCCTTCTCTGGCCCCTGCTTCCATTATGTCATCTTCTTCTTTAATTGTGACATTCCTGCCTTCTTCTTTCCCTTATAGAGAGCCCTGTGACTATACTGGGCCCAGATAATCCAGGAGAATCTCTCCATGACAAGATCTTCATCTTAATTTCTAAAGTTCCTATTTCCATGTAAGGTAACACATCCCCAAGTGCTGGGGATGAGGATGTGGACATCTTTGGGGAGTCATTAATCTTTCTACCATACTAGCTCCACCCCATGTGAAATGTCAGGCTGGATGAAGCACTAGCTAGAATCAAGATTGCCAGGAGAAATATCAATAACCTTCAGATATTCAGATGACACCACCTTTATGGCAGAAAGAGAAGAGGAACTAAAGAGGCTCTTAATGAAAGTAAAAGAGGAGAGTGAAAAAGCTGGTTTAAAACTCCACATTCAAAAAACAAAGATCATGACATCCAGTCCCATCACTTCATGGAAAATAGATGGGGAAACAATGGAAACAGTGACAGACTTTATTTTGGGGAGTTCCAAAATCACTGCAGATGGTGACCACAGCCATGGAATTAAAAGATGCTTGCTCCTTAGAAGAAAAGCTATGCCTAGCCTAGACAGCATATGAAAAATCAGAGACATTACTTTGCCAACCAAAGTCTGTCTAGTCAAAGCTATAGTTTTTCCAGTAGTCACATATGGATGTGAGAGTTGGAGTATAAAGAAAGCTGAGCACCAAAGAATTGATGCTTTTGAACTGTGGTGTTGGAGAAGACTCTTTAGAGTTCCTTGGACTGCAAGGAGATGCAACCAATCCATCCTAAAGGAAATCAGTCCTGAATATTCATTGGAAGGACTGATGCTGAAGCTGAAGTTCCAATACTTTGGCCGCCTGATACAAAGAACTGACTCATTGGAAAAGATCCTGATGCTAAGAAGGACTGAAGGTGGGAGGAGAAGGGGATGACAGAGGATAAGATGCTTGGATGGTATTACCGACTTGATGAACATGAGTTTGAGCAAGCTCCGGAAGTTGGTGATGGACAGGGAGGCCTGGCATGCTGCAGTCCATGGGGCTGCAAGGAGCTGGACACAACTGAGGGACTGAACTAAACTGAACTCCAACCCTGGACTTGTACAAAATTATTTTCTTCATCTCTTCCTTTTGTCAGTTGCAAATAAGACTCCTGGCCTCACTGACTGACCATACAACTCTCCATGTTAAATTTTACAGAATAGTTTGAGTCCACTTGGATTTCTCATTATCTGTAGACCTCTTTACTGAGGCCAATAATGACTCATCATAGGAATTCATTCAACTGATACATTCTAGTATAAATTCTCAAGATTTATGAGTATTGATGGTTTTGAGTAAATTAAACATGATATTGCCGCTTGTATATTCTGAATCCCAAGAAGTCTAAGATTTTAGAGCAAAATTATTACAAAATAGTGGTACTGTATATGGATTATTAAGTGCTAGGATGTGTTTATGCCCTAGAAATATCAATGTCCTAATTTTATGCAGAATCTAAAACTTTATATGTATAGAACAGTCTTTTGGACTCTGTGGGAGAGGGCGAGGGTGGGATGATTCGGGAAAATGGCATTGAAACATGTATAGTATCATATGTGAAATGAATCGCCAGACCAGGCTCGATGCATGATACAGGATGCTCAGGGCTGGTGCACTGGGACGACGCAGAGGGATGGTACGGGGAGGGAGGTAGGAGGGGAGTTCAGGATGGGGAACACGTGTACACCTGTGGCAGATTCATGTTGATGTATGGCAAAACCAATATAAATTGTAAAGTAATTAGCCTTCAATTAAAATAAATAAATTAAAAAAAACTTTATACAAATAAAAACCAGTATATGAACAGAAACTACTTGGGGACTTCAGGGAGAAGAATAACAGATAAACCATGGAGAGAACTAAAAACTTGAAGAATGGCCTGTACAGGGGTTAATTTTCCTTTTTTTCTTCTTTTTTATCTGCTGAAGTTGACCTAATGAAAACTCTAGTTGTGTGTAACTGTGCAGTGACATGGGCAACTATATCTGAGAGAAATACCATCTTTCTATCCAGAATATTGGGAAAAGAGGACCTCAAAAGTTGGAGAGAATGATGGAAATGTCCAAGAGGAAAGAGCTGAAGGAGAGCCTTTGTTCTGTGTATGAACCAACATAAATGACAGGCTTATTCTCAAGCTGTGCATACATGGAATAGATATAAAATACCACAGCAAAGCTTTCAAAAACTGAAATGACATTGGAACTGCTTCCCATTAAAACTGAGACAGAACTTAAAGTGTGAACCTAACTAGGTTGGTTTCTGTTAAAACAAAAAGTAATCAACATTCTCCAGAGGACTTTAAAAGGTACCAGAGTCTCACTATGTATTATTCAAAGTGTCCAGACTATAATCCAAAATTACTCAATGTACAAAAAACTAGGAACATGTGACAATTTTTAAGGGAAAAGACAATCAACAGATGCAAAGCCTGAGCGAATCCAGATCAGGAGCAAACTTTTTTGTAAACAGGCAAATGGAAAGAATATTTTTGGTTGTATGGGCCATATGGTCTATGTCACAATGACTCGACTCTATCATTGTATTACAGAACATAAACAGTCACAGACAGTATGTAGATGAATAAGCATGGCTGTGTTCCAATAAATTTCCATTTTTGGAGAGTGAAATTTTAAATTCGTGAAATTTTCACATGACAAAATATTGGCCTTTTAAGTTCTTTTCCCAACCATTTAAAAGTTTAGTTTTGGCTAAAACCATAGCATGAAAAAAATTCTTTGCTCATGAGCCAAACAAACCCAGGCAGCTGGGTTAGGTTTACAGGTTTTAGCTTGCTAGCTCTTGATACAGATATTGAAATTATCAGACAAAGAGTCTAACGTAGCTATTATACCAATACTCCACAAGGAAAAGGTAAATAATTGAAATGGATGAAAAGATAGAGATCCTCTCAACTGAGAAATACAAACAATAGTAATAATAAAAAAAATCAAATGGGATTTTTAAAACAGAAAATTACATATTTGAGATAAATGTTGAGAAACTCAGCAAATCCTCAAATATTATTAGCATATCTCTGCTCTACAAGAGACCTGGCAGGATAAAAATGTACTACATAATTATATGGGTGATTATGTGGAATAAAACACATCATTTCTGAAGCAGAATGAAGTTGTGTAGGGGCAGCAACTAAGACCTAAAACTTCTAGATGTTAGATACACTTTATTCTTATGTATACTGGGGAAGAGAATGGAAAATGAGTCATCAACTAAAAAATACCTGGAAGATAAAAACATTTTTGGCATTTTCTTTTAGTAATTTTTTCTTATCTTTCTTATCATTTTTTATTACAAAAGTAATACGTATTTACAAAACATTTTTCTAACATTAAAAAAGTACATAAAGTGTAATGTAGAAGGAATTTATCCTTTCTCTTGCAGTTTCAGTCCTGAAGTTTCAGTTTCTCTGTCCATATTTCTATCTACTCAAGCTCTTTATTTCTTTCTGTATCTATTCAAGTTCTTTAATGTCCATATAAAATAAATACATGTATTCAAAGGTTTTTCTTTTAAGTAAAAATAACATTGTATGCATATCCTGCAATTTGTTCCTTTTATTTAAATGTATTGTATACATTTTCCATTTTCAGTTCAGTTCAGTCGCTCAGTCGTGTCTGACTCTTTGCGACCCCGTGAACTGCAGCATGCCAGGCCTCCCTGTCCATCACCAACTCCCAGAGTCCACCCAAACCTCTGTCCATTGAGTCGGTGATGCCATCCAACCATCTCATCCTCTGTCGTCCCCTTCTCCTTCTGCCCTCAATCTTTCCCAGCATCAGGGTCTTTTCAAATGAGCCTGCTCTTCGCATCAGGTGGTCAAAGTATTGGAGTTTCAGCACCAACATCAGTCCTTCCAGTGAACACCCATGACTGATCTCCTTTAGGATAGACTGGTTGGATCTCCTTGTAGTCCAAGGGACTCTCAAGAGTCTTCTCCAACACCACAGTTCAAAAGCATCAATTCTTCAGCACTCAGCTTTCTTTATAGTCCAACTCTCACATACATACATGACCACTGGAAAAACCATAGCCTTGACTAGACGGACCTTTGTTGACAGAGTAATGTCTTGGCTTTTTAATATCAGGACATTCAAATTTACTCATTCTTATTGATGTCTGCTTAGCATGAATATACTGTACTTAGTTAACCACTGTCCTGTTAATGATTACTGTAGGGTAAATCGTGGATTTCAATTCTTCATTATCCTATAGTACGTCACACATCTTAACCATGGCTTCGTGGTGTGGTCTTGGTATGATTTCTTGTGTCTTGGCTTTAGGCTTGGCTTGGCTATGTTACTTGCTTTGACCATTAGGATATCATCAGGTATGACATAAGCAGAGACTTGAAATGTGCTTGTGTAATTGGGCTTCCCCTCTTGTTCTTCTGTCATGCCCAAGAAGAGCATGTCCCCAGCTAGTCACTCCTCGCCTTTTGCCTGGGACCCAGAAGGGGACACATGGAGCAGAACTTTCCCAGACAATCTGTAAACATTGCAAGTGTGAAAATAAATGCTTGGCTTTATGACACTAAGGCTTCTCTGCTGGCTTGGACAGTAAAGAATTCACCTGTAATGTAGGAGACACAAGTTTGATCCCTGGGTCATGAAGAGAATGGCTATCCACTCCAGTGTTCTTGCCTGGAGAATTCCATGGACAGAGAAGCCTGGTGGGGTACAGTCTATGGGGCTGCAAAGAGTTGGAAACAACCTAGTGACTAACACTTTCACTTTTGTGACACTGAGTTTCCGAATGGTTTTATTTGATGGTATTACTGTGGTGATAGCATTCTTATTAGGATGGTTATTTAGGCTTATTCCAAATTTTATTATTTAAAAATTTACAATTAATATCTAGCACTTTACACATATCTCACAACTTTTAGCCAGATTCCCAGAAGTATAACTGCTAGGTCAAATAGTATTTTCGATGCTGAATAATTCTGATGGTGATAAATGTTAATAGTTGTTGAACATTTTCTACATTCCAGAATCCAAATTGGTCACATGTGTCAAAAACTGTAAAGGATCTTGGATTTTACCCTACTTTCAAGCTAGCAAGTTATCCTGCCACAATTTCATGGATGCTGGCAGACACACAAGACACCTGGGTAAGAGACAAAGGACTTTGTTACTCAGGACACAGTAAGCAGCATAAAGACCAGCAAATTTGCCTTAGTTCCCTTTTTCTCAAAGTACCAGAGGGGCCTCATTGCACCTGGGGTGGATTGTGTTACAGGAGGGGATCCCTGAGCTTAGGGACTCCAAGCCTTTTATAAAGGATGGTAAGCAAGCCTTCCCCTTGCTCTAGAGGCAGACCCTATCTCTTTTTTTACCCTAGAAAAATATTCTTGAAAAGATAGTTCAGAGAAAGGGCAGTCAGTGCTTTTCCTCACAAACCATATAGAAATGTGAGAGATCTATGGACAATTGTCTCCTGAAGGTATTATTAACTTACTTAACCCTCTCTACTTGACAAATAATGGAAGCAAAAGCACAGAGAATCTAGTAACTTTCCCAAGATCATATAGCTAGAGAGTCAGGCATTAGAAAAAAAAAATCAGGTAAATTGGTTAATATTTCTAGGATAAAGATAGATTTATGGTTAAGAAAAACTTCAATATTGTAATTTAAGAATAAGGAATATATGAACTTAATTTCATTACCATATTAAATATCAGTCAGTTCAGTTGCTCAGTTGTGTCCAACTCTTTATGACCCCATGGACTGTAGCACGCCAAGCTTCCCTGTCCATCACCAACTCCAAGAGCTTGCTCAAACTCATGTTCATCGAGTCAGTGATGCCATCCAACCATCTTATCCTGTGTCATCCCCTTCTCCTCCTGCCTTCAATCTTTCCCAGTATCAGGGTCTTCTCCAGTGAGTCAGTTCTTCACATCAGGTGGTCAAAGTATTGGAGTTTCAGCTTCAGCATCAGTCCTTCCAATGAATATTCAGGACTGATTTCCTTTAGGATGGACTGGTTGGATCTCCTTGCAGTCCAAGGGACTCTCAAGAGTCTTCTCCAACATCACAGTTCAAAAGCATCAATTCTTCAGCTCTCAGCTTTCTTTATAGTCCAACTCTCACATCCATACATGACTACTGGAGAAACTGTAGCTTTGACTACATGGACCTTTGTTGGTAAAGTAATGTCTCTGCTTTTTAATATGCTGTCTAGGTTAGTCATAGCTTTTCTTCTAAGGAGCAAGCGTCTTTTAATTTCATGGCTGCAGTCACCATCTGTAGTGATTTTGGAGCCCCCCACAAATAAAGTCTTTCACCATTTCAGTCTTTGACATATTAAGCTGTTGAGTTTATATAAGAAAAGCTATATCTTCATAGCACTCTATCTAGAGAGAGTGTTTCTCATGTACACTTATCTTAAGAAATCAGGATACTTTCCAGGAAGAGGATAACAGGGTTAGAAAACGAAACCAGCCAAACTGTCAAAGGTTTCAAGAGATACTACAGACTTCAGAGCTAATACAGAAGCTTGATTTTATCATTAGAATGTTTGATCAAATTTATTACCTTTGTGGGTCTTCGGTATCGATCGTTATGGGAGAAACAAGGAAAAAAGGAGCATGAATATGTATTTTTCTATTTGTTGAGTGGCAGAGGAGGAACTGTTTTGCTTTTTTATATAATCTTATTAAACATTTTATGAAGATTTAGCCTTTTACCATTTGATCATTGTTTTACCAAGATATCCAAGTGATACCTTTATATCTATTTGAATGTTTTTAGTAGAATGTATATATTTATATTTTGTAGGGATAATCATTATTGTAAGAAGGTACCATCTTTGTCCAAATAAAATTATGAGAGGTCTATAAAGAAATCACAT
The DNA here is from genome assembly GCF_032452875.1 of Bos javanicus. Taxonomy (NCBI): domain Eukaryota; kingdom Metazoa; phylum Chordata; class Mammalia; order Artiodactyla; family Bovidae; genus Bos; species Bos javanicus. Next base: position 85,295,233 of record NC_083869.1, read on the forward strand.
AACTTTAGAAATAAAAGAAAAGATTCTGAGAAATAAGATCTGTAAGTTGGTTGTTTAGAATTCAATGTCTGGGTAAAACATTATTTTGATTTCCACTTTTTTCACCCACCTGAAATTTCCTATATTTTAGATGAGACACATTCCTGTTGTAATGTGATCTGTAACTTATTCCAGAGCTCTGTGTTTTGAAGGACTGAGTTAATTTTTGATTATTAAAAATAGAAGCATTCTTATTACTTACAGGAAACGTACCTGAATTCATTACTTACATTTAATTTATCAAATCAGATCTCTAAGAACCTTTTTTCATTCCATAAATACAAATATTATTCTATTCATATGATTTATTGATTCATGGAACTCAAGGATATACTGAATATACAATAACGCATCTAAATTTCAGAAACAACAGAACTAAGGTCCTGGTTGCAGTTGTAACATTTCACCCATGAAATTCTAAACAACGACTTTATAAATTTATTTTTCATCAGTTTTCCCATTATTATATAGTTTCTTTTGACCAAAAATTTTGTTGGAAAACTCTGTATACTGGAGATATACATCCAGAACTATGTGTGAAGATGGAAATCCCCACAGTAATCATGGAGATGAGGCACAGGTTTTGAGGAAAAGGAACAGAGCTGAGGAAATTCCTCTGCAGGACCTCAATGATGTCCTCAAGATGTCTCTTTCTTTCCTCCTGCTTTTCCACAGCAAGTTGCAGTTCATTCTTTCTTCATATGTAAGATGCTCCAAATAAATAAAAAACACAGGCAAAGATAAATATAAATGATAAGATACAAATAATAAATAAGAACAATCCAACCAAGTCAAAGATGATTATATTTATATCACCAAACCTGGTGGCACAAGTGGTAAAGAAGCCGCCTGTCAATGAAGGAGACATAAGAGACATGGGTTCTATCCTCTGGTAGGGAAGATCTCCTGGAGGAGGGCATAGCAACCCACTCCAGTTTCCTTGCTTGGAGAATCCCATGCACAGAGGAGCCTGGAGGGCTACAGCCCACAGTGTCACAAAGTGTCGGACACAACTGAAGTGACTTAGCACACAGCCCACAAAGCTGCAGGTTAAGAATACAGAGCAAACTAATTAATCATTCATTTTTGATACATTTGCTGCAGACTTTTAGAGTTGGATGTATAATGATGACCCCATTTTCTCCAATGAAACTCAGGTAATTACCAATGCTTACTGATCAACTGATTCATTTATTTATTCAACAGCATATGTTGAGCTCTTATTATATGCCAGGAATTATGCCAGGTATTTAAAGAGATATATTTACTTTAGTTTTAATGGGTTATACACTTATGATCTAAAATAAAAATAAAACTAACAGGTATATACTGTAAAGTTTTATTCCCACAGAGGTTCTCAACTACCACTTTCCCCATATCTCATATCCTATAGGTAGGGTGATCATACACCCTGGTTTTTCTGCAACGTTTCCAGTTTGTGCATTCTGTCTTGATTTAGTTATTAATAGTGTCCCCCTTTACTCTTGAAAATGTTCTGGTTTAAATAATAAACATGAGAGGAAAAAATTGATAAATTTGAAAACAGAAAATCAATAGAGAAAATCAATGAAACCAAAAGCTAGCTCTTCATAAAAACAGTCAATAAAATTGATAAAACTCTAGCCATACTGACCAAGAAAACAAAGAGAGAAGATAAAAATGACCAATATTAGGAGTGAAAGAGGAACTATCATAACAGATCACCATAGAGAATAAAAGGATAATAAAGGAAGACTATAAAAACTCTGTGCCCATAAATCAACTACTTAGATAAAAGGGTTCAATCATTAAGAGACAAAAACTACTTAAACTCACTAAAAAAAAAAAAAAAAAGAAAAGGAAAGAAAACCCACTGCAATACAAAAAAAAAAAAAAAAAAGTCCTCTAACTATCAAAGAAACTGAATTTGTAGTTAAAAACTTTTGAAAAGAAAACTCCAGGCCCAGATGTGCCACTGACAAGTTTCAAAAAACATTTAAGGAAGAAATAATATTAATATTCCAAACAATTGCTTTTAAAAAATGTATGAGAAAACACTTCTCATGCATTTTATGTGGCTAGGATTATCCTAATATCACAACCAAACACATTATAATACAATAAAAATAAGGCCAGTGTCCCCCCACAGACACAAAAATACTCAATAAATAAACTACTACCAAGAAGAAGTGGCACATATATACAATGGAATATTAGCCATAAAAAGAATAAAATAATGCCATTTGCAGCAACATGGGTGGATCTAGAGATTATCATACTAAGTAAAGAAAGTCAGACAAAGACAAATATCATATGCTATCATTTACATGTGAAAATTTTAAAAAATGATACAAATGAATTTATTTACAAAACAAAAGGAGACTCACAGACTTAGAAAATAACCTCATGAGTACCAAAGGTGAGAGGCACAAATTAGGAGGTTGGGATTAACATATGTATGCTACTATATATAAAATATGTAATTAACAAGGACTTATTCTATAGCACAGAGAATTCTATTATTCTGCAACAACCTATATGGGAAAATAATCTGAGAAAGAACAGGTATATGTATATGCATAACTGAATCACTTTGCTATACACCTGAAGCTGCTGCTGCTGCTGCTGCTAAGTCGCGTCAGTCGTGTCCGACTCTGAGCGACCCCATAGACGGCAGCCCACCAGGCTCCCCCGTCCCTGGGATTCTCCAGGCAAGAACACTGGAGTGGGTTGCCATTGCCTTCTCCAATGCAGGAAAGTGAAAAGTGAAAGTGACGTCGCTCAGTTGTGTCCGACTCTTAGCGACCCCATGGACTGCAGCCCACCAGGCTCCCCCGTCACTGGGATTCTCCAGGCAAGAACGCTGGAGTGAGTTGTCATTTCCTTCTCCAGCAAATCTAATCTAGGCATACATAAAAAGGATAATACAGAATGACCAAGTTGGGCTTATCCTAGGAATTCAAGGTTGATTCAACTTTTGAAAAACCAATATAATTCACCAGAGTACCAGACTAAAGAAGGAAAAAAATCGTGATTATCTCAATAGCATTTGACATAATTAAACATCTCTTCAAAGTAAAAACCTCTCAACAAACTAGAAATGGAAGAAAAACTCCTTAACCTGATAAAGGACAACTACAAAGAAACCCAAAACTAATATTGAACATAATGGGAACAAGGCAAAGATAATCACATTTTACTACCCCTACTCAACATCACAGTGAATGTCCTAACCATTATAATAAGGTGAGAAAAATAATTTCAGATTATAAGGGGGGAAAGTACTCTATCTGCAGATGACAGGATTCTGTATATGGAAAATCCCAAGAAATATGCTCCCAAAAGTCCCTAAAACTACTAAGTGAATTTAGCAAAGTCACAAGATAAGAGATCAAAATACAAAAATCAATTACATTTCTATAAATTGACTTTGATTTATAATTTTAAAATACAATATTATTTATAATAGCACCAAAAATGAAAACATAGATATAAACATAACATACTATGTATAAGATCTACATGCTGAAAATTATAAAATGCTGAGTAAGGAAATGGCAACCCACTCCGGTATTCCTACCCGGAGAATCCCCATGGACAGAAGTGCTTGGCAGGCTACAGTCCATGGGGTTGCAAAGAGTCGGACACAACTGAGCGACTAAGCACAAGCACAAATAAGACCTAAATAAGTAGAGAGATGTATAATGTTCATGGATTGAACTCACTCAATCATTACATTCACTCACTCATTACACTCAATAATGTTAATACTAAATTCTCTCCAATTTGATATAAATATTCAGTGTATTCCCAGTCAAAATCTTAGCAGAACTTTCTGTAGGTATCAACATGTTGATTTTTAAGTTTCTACAGAAAGGCAAAAGAATTAGAGTAGCCAAAATATTTGAAAAATTAGAACAAAGTTGGAGGACTACACTTCCTGATTTCAAGAAATACTATAAACCACACTGGTCAAAAACAGTGTAGCACTAGAAGAAAGGATGGATAATCTTTCCAAGCACAGTGTTAGAATAAGCAAAACAAAATATGTAAAACCCCAGAATCTATATCTCACACCTTGTTATTTTAAAGGTCTAAATAGATCATAGATCTAAAGGTAAAACATAGCATGACACAACTTCTAGAAGAAATAATAAGAAAAAAGTCTGCATGATCCAAAGTTAAGCAAGAAATTTTTCTGAATGACACTTAAAGCATAATCCATAACAGAAAAAAAAAAAAAAAAAACCCTGATTAAGTTGAATTCTATTAAAAGTAAGAACTTTTGCTCTGCAAAACACCATTCAGAGAATGAAAAGAAAGCGGCAGACAAGGAGAAAATGTTGTCAAATCACATTTGATGTGTAGCTAAAAAAGAAATCATCAGAGAAAAAAATCCACTTCATTTTAATTTTTGTTTGTTTGTTTGTTTTATTTTGGGGGGAAGCTTCCCAGGTGGCGCTAGTGGTAAAGAATCCACTTGCTAGTGCAAGAGACATAAGGAGACGTGAAAAACCCATTCCATTTTTTAAATGGGCAGTAGGTATAAACAGACTCATTATTATAAAAGATACATTCATGTCAAATAAGCATATGAAAATATGTTCAACATCCCTAGTCACTGAGGAGTTGTGAATTAAGCCCCAAAATATCACTAAACACCTACTAGAATGGTCAAAGGGGAGAAAAAAATTCTGATACTATCAAGCATGGATAAGGATGAGAAGCAACTGGGAATGCCATACACTGTGGATGCATATTTAAGATGGTGGAGCCACTATCAAAAGCAATTTGGCAGCTTCTCCCAAATGTGAACATATAGCTACTATATAATCCAGCAATCCCAATTTTATGTATTTATCCAAGAGAAATAAAAAATTTATTTTTACACAAAAACTTCTATGCAAATATTTATAGCTGCTTTATTAACAACCCTCCTCCCGGCCAACTGGAAATAACTGAGATGGCCTTCAACCAGTGAATGAATCAGCAAACTGTAATATACACACTCAGCGGAACACTAGTCAGCTACAAAAATTAATTATTGATTCATGCAATAATATCCATGGATAAATCTTAAACGCATTTGCTAAATAAAATCCGTCAGATCCAAAAGGGTATGACTCCATTAATATGACATTTTGAAAAAGAAAATTTATGGATATGGAAAACATGTCAGTGGTTGCCAGAGGCTGGGAGGTGGGGGAAGGGATTCACTATAAAGGAGCAGCATGATAGAAATTTGAGGGTGAGGATATTTCTGTATACAACTGTGGTGGGAGAGAGAAGACTCTGTCAAAATTCTTTGAACTGTACACCACAAACAGTACATTTTACCATATGTAAATTAAATAAAATAACATGGATTTGGATAGAACACAAGTTGGAATGCAGACTGGGACACATACATCTAACTATATTACAAATACATCAAATAGCCTCCTGAAGCAGGTGGAGAAGAAAGGGTTGACTCTGGAAAGTGGTATTTGGACTTGGTAGTATAAGGCTACCAAGGCTTTCCCTGGTGGCTTAGAGGTTAAAGTGTCTGCCCGCAATGCGGGAGACCCGAGTTCGATCCCTGGGTTGGGAAGATCCCCTGAAGAAGGAAATGGCAACCCACTCCAGTATTCTAGCCTGGAGAATCCCATAGAGGGAAGAGCCTGGTAGGCTACAGTCCACGGGGTTGCAAAGAGTCTGACACGACTGAGCTACTTCACTTTCACTTTCAGTATAAGGCTAAAGGCAAAAAGAACTGTGCCCAAGCAACATGCTCTAACTTTAAATATGTTTCTTATCTGGTTTGGATTTGCAATTTTTAAAACTGCTTTACATGTGTACTAGGGTTGAACAAACAAGTAGATAAATTGTAGAAAATGAGAGCCAGGTTTTTTACAGTCACAGAAAGAAGTTAAAAGAAAGTGTCAAAAGTTATAATAAATTGTGGTGCTGGATTTGAGTGGCAATATCACTATGAACTCATGTTCTATTTATATATCCATACAGTTATATACATGTAAAATATATATATGGGCTTCCCTGGTGGTTCAGTGGTAAAGAATGAAGGAGACTCAGGTTCGATCCCTGGGTTAGGAAGATGCCCTGGAGAAGGAAATGGCAATTCTTGCCTGGGAAATCCCATGGACAGAGGAGCCTGGAAGACTACAGTCCATGGGGTTGCAAAGAGCCAGACATGACTTAACAACTAAAGAATAACAACATATTACATACAGACACACACACACACATATATATACACAAGTAGACACAGAAATATAGATAGGTATGCAGATGACACCACCCTTATGGCAGAAAGTGAAGAGGAACTCAAAAGCCTCTTGATGAAAGTGAAAGAGGAGAATGAAAAAGCTGGCTTAAAGCTCAACATTCAAAAAATGAAGATCATGGCATCTGGTCCCATCACTTCATGGCAAATAGATGGGGAAACAGTGGAAACAATGTCAGACTTTATTTTTTGGGCTCCAAAATAACTGCAGATGGTGATTGCTTCCATGAAATTAAAAGACGCTTACTCCTTGAAAGGAAAGTTATGACCAACCTAGATAGCATATTCAAAAGCAGAGACATTACTTTGCCAACAAAGGTCTGTCTAGTCAAGGCTATGGTTTTTCCACTGGTCATGTATGGATGTGAGAGTTGGACTGTGAAGAAAGCTGAGTGCCGAAGAATTGATGCTTTTGAACTGTGGTGTTGGAGAAGACTCTTGAGAGTCCCTTGGACTGCAAGGAGATCCAACCAGTCCATTCTAAAGGAGATCAGTGTTCTTTGGAAGGAATGATGCTAAAGCTGAAACTCCAGTACTTTGGCCACCTCATGCCAAGAGTTGACTCATTGGAAAAGACTCTGATGCTGGGAGGGATTGAGGGCAGGAGGAGAAGGGGAAGACAGAGGAAGAGATGGCTGGATGACATCACCGACTAGATGGACATGAGTTTGAGTGAACTCCAGGAGATGGTGATGGACAGGGAGGCCTGGTGTGCTGCAATTGATGGGGTCGCAGAGTCCGACATGACTGAGTGACTGAACTAAATGATTAATGTATTCATGGGGTGGTATCTATACGTATATTATCTATTTCTACCTTCGGAGAGGAACTAGAGGCAGTGATAGCCAGCATTCAGATTTTAAATACCATTCTTTAATTTAAAAAAAGAAATAAAGTAGGCTCCTTGCTGAAGTGATTGAATCCAGAGATGAGCCATGAAAATACAAGATGAGCCTGGAAATTTTGCAATGATAGACAGTAGAAAATTGCTTAGGAAGAAAAAAAGGAAAGACACAGAATCTCCTTAATGGTCTCTGAATGACCAAAGCTGGAACAATTTCAGCAATAAAAGAATGATTTAATTTAGTTTAGTTTAGTTCAGTCGCTCAGTCGTGTCCAACTCTTTGCAACACCATGGACTGCAGCAGGCTTCCATGTCCATCACCAACTTCCGAAGCTTGCTCAAACTTGTGTCCATTGAGTCAGTGATGCCATCCAACCATCTCATCCTCTGTTGTTCCCTTCTCCTCCTGCCTTCAATCTTTCCCAGCATCAGGGTCTTTTCCAATGAGTCACTTCTTTGCATCACGTGGCCAAAGTATTGGAGTTTCATCTTCAGCATCAGTCCTCAAATGAATATTCAGGATTGACTTCCTTTAGGACTGACGGGTGTGATCTCCTTGCAGTCCAAGGGACTCTCAAAAGTCTTCTTCCACATCACAGTCCAAAAGCACTCAGCTCACTCAACTCACAGTTCTTCAGCACTCAGCTTTCTTTATGGTCCAACTCTCACATCCATGTATGACTACTGGAGAAACCATAGCTTTGACTACATGGATTTTTGTCTGCAAAGTAATGTCTCTGCTTTTTCATATGCTGTCTAGGCTGGTCATAGCTTTTCTCCCAAGGAGCAAACATCTTTTAATTTCATGGCTGTGGTCACCATCTACAGTGATTTTGGAGCCCAAGAAAATAAAGTCTGTCATTGTTTCCCCTTCTACTTGCCCTGCAATGATGGGACTGGATGCCATGATCTTAGCTTTTTGAATGTTAAGTTTTAAGCCAGCTCTTTCACTCTCCTCTTTCACTTTCATCAAGAGGAGCTTTAGTTCCTCCTCACTTTCTACCATAAGCGTGGTGTCATCTGTGTATCTGAGGTTATTGATACTTCTCCCGGCAATCTTGATTCCCACTTATGCTTCATCCAGCCTGGGATTTTGCATGATGTACTCTGCATATAAGTTAAATAAGCAAGGTAACAATATTCAGCCTTGATGTACTCTGTTCCCTTTTGGAGCCAGTCTGTTGTTCCATGTCCAGTTCTAACTGTTGCCTCTTGACTTGCATACAGATTTTTCAGGAGGCAGATAACGTGTTCTGGTGTTCCCATCTCTTGAAGAATTTTCCACAGTTTGTTGTGATCCACACAGTCAAGGCTTTGGTGTAGTCAATTAAGGAGTATATGTTTTTCTTCAACTCTTGCTTTTTCGATGATTCAACGGATGTTGGCAATTTGATTTCTTGTTCCTCTGCCTTTTCTAAATCCATCTTGAACATCTGGAAGTTCATGGTACACATACTGTTGATGCCTGGCTTGGAGAATTTTGAGCATTACTTTGCTAGCGTGTGAAATGAGTGCAATTGTGCAGTAGCTTGAGCATTCTTTGGCATTGCCCTTCTTTGGGATTGGAATGAAAACTGACCTTTTCCAGTCCTGTGGCCACTGCTGAGTTTTCCAAATTTTCTGGCATATTGAGTGCAGCATTTTCACAGCATCATCTTTTAGGATTTGAAATAGCTCAACTGGAATCCCATCACCTTCACTAACTTTGTTTGTAATGATGCTTCCTAAGGCCCACTAGACTTTGCATTCCAGGATGTCTGGCTCTAGGTGAGTGATCACACCACTGTGTTTATCTGGATCATAAAGATCTTTTTTGTATAGTTCTTCTGTGTATTCTTGCCACCTCTTCTTAGTATTTTTTGCTTCTGTTTGGTCCATACCATTTCTGTCCTTTATTGTGCCTATGTTTGCATGAAATGTTCCCTTGGTATCTCTAATTTTTTTAAGAGATATCTAGTATTCCCATTCTATTGTGTTCCTCTATTTTTTTGCATTGATCACCTAGGAAGGCTTTCTTATCTCTCCTTGATATTCTTTGGAACTCTGCATTTAGATGTGTATATCTTTCCTGTTCTCCTTTACCTTTAACTTCTCGTCTTTTCTCAGCTATTGTAAGGCCTCCTCAGACAACCATTTTTCCTTTTTGCATTTTTTTTTTCCCTTGGGGATGGTCTTGATCAATGTCTCCTGTACAATGTCACTAACCTCCATCCATAGTTCTTTAGGCATTCTATCAGATCTAATCTCTTGAATCTATTTGTCACTTCCACTGTATAGTTGTAAGGGATTTGATTTAGGTCATACCTGAATGGTCTTGTAGTTTTCCCCACTTTTTTCAATTTAATTCTGAATTTGGCAATAAGGAGTTCATGATCTGACCCACAGTCAGCTCCTGGTCTTGTTTTTGCTGACTGCATAGAACTTCTCCATCTTTGACTGAAAAGAATAAAATCAGTCTGATTTTGGTATTGACTATCTAGTGATGTCCATGTGTAGAGTCTTCTCTTGTGTTGTTGGAAGAGGGTGTTTGCTATGACCAGTGAGTTCACTTGGCAAATCTCTGTTAGCCTTTTCCCTATGTGTAGAGTCTTCTCTTGTGTTGTTGGAAGAGGGTGTTTGCTATGACCAGTGAGTTCTCTTGGCAAAACTCTGTTAGCCTTTTCCCTGCTTCATTTTGTACTCCAAGCCCAAACTTGCCCGTTACTCCAGGTATCTTTTAACTTTCTACTTTTGCATTCCAGTCCCCTATGATGAAAAGGACATCTTAATTGGGTGCTAGTTCTAGAAGGTCTTGTAGGTCCTCATAGAAACATTTAACTTCAGCTTCTTCAGCATTACTGGTTGGGGCATAGACTTGGATTACTGTGATATTGAATGGTTTGCTTTGGGAACAAACAGAGATCACTCTGTCATTTTTGAGATTGTACTCAAATATTACATTTCAGATTCTCCTGTTGACTATGAGGGATACTTCATTTCTTCTAAGTGATTCTTGTCCACAGTAGTAGATATAATGGTCATCTGAATTAAATTTGGCCATTTGGGTCCATTTTAGTTCACTGATTCCTAAAATGTCGATGTTCACTCTTGCAATCTCCTGTTTGACCACTTCCAGTTTACCTTGATTCATGGGTCTCACATTCCAGGTCCCTATGCAACATTGCTCTTTACAGCATTGGACTTTGTTTCCATAGCCAGTCACATCCGCAATTGGGCGTTGTTTTCGCTTTGGCTCTGCCTCTTCTTTCTGGAGTTATTTCTCCACTGATTTCCAGTAGCATATTGGGCACCTACTGACCTGGGGAGTTCATCTTTCAGTGTCCTATCTTTTTGCCTTTTCATAGTATTCATGGGGGAGAATATTGGATCCCACCAAAGAAAGATACTCCATGTCTGAGGACAAAGGAGAAACCCCAGCAAGACAGTAGGAGGGGCGAAATCATGTTTAGAATCAAATCCTATATGTATGAGAGATGCTTGGAGGGCTCAAACAAAACCTTGAGTGCACCAGGACCCAGAGACTGAGCCAGACCTGTGTTTGAGTCTCCTGCAGTGGCCTGCTACAGGGGCAGGGGCTCTGGGTGCAGCTGCCATTAACTTCACCATAGAGCCACCAAGCAGACGACCCATAAACTGCAGAACAATTATAGCAAAGAAATTCTTGCACTGTTAAGAAAGTTCTAGGACCCACAACAGATTTCCCAACCTGGGGATCTGGCAAAGGGACTGAGAATCCCTAGGGAATTTAACTTTGGAGGCCAGTGGCATTTGACTACAGAACTTACACAGGACTGGGGAAACAGACTCTTGGAGAACATGAACAAAACCTTGTGTGCACCAGGACCCAAGAGAAAGGAGCAGTGACCCCACAGGCCCAGACTTGCCTGTGAGTGTCCAAGAGTCTCCGGCAGAGGTGTAGGCTTGCAGTGGCCTGCTGCAGGGTCGGAGGCACTGAGTGTGGCACTGTGTGCATGGGAACTTTTGAAGGAGGTTGCCATTATCTTCATTACCTCCACCATAGTTTGGTCTCAGGTCAAACAACAGGGAGGAACCAGAGCCCCGCCCATCAACAGAAAATTGGATTAAGGATTTACTGAGCATGGCCCCGCCCATCAGAACCATTTTCCCCCACAGGCAGTCCCTCCCATCAGGAAACTTCCACAAGCCTCTTATTCTTATCCATCAGAGGGCATACAGAAGGAAAACCACAACCACAGAAAACTAATCAAACTGATCACATGGAACACAGCCTTGTCTAACTCAGTGAAACTATAAGCCATGCAGTGTAGGGCCACCCAAGACGGATAGGTCATGGTGGAGAGTTCTGACAAAACGTGGTCCACTGGAGAAGGGAATGGCAAACCACTTCAGTATTCTTGCCTTGAGAACCCCATGAACAGTATGAAAAGGCAAAAAGTATGATATTATTGAATTATAGGGTTTCCCAGGTGGCTCAGTGGTAAAGAATCTGCCTGCCAATATAGGAGATGCAAGAAATGTGGGTTCGATCCCTGAGTTGGGAAGATCACTGGAAGTAGGAAATGGCAAACCACTCCAGTATTCTTATTTGAAATATTCCATGGAGAGAGGAACCTGGCAAGCTGCAGTCAAAGGGGTCGTAAAGTGTCCAACATGACTGAGCATGGCATACATAAGCACCCCACCCCCACAGTACTGAATTATAACCCAAAGAATAAAATAAATATCCATAAGCTCATACTGATATAAATAACTGAATAAATAAATAAATGGCAGAAAACATAGAACTCTTCTCTACACAAGAATTCCAAATAAGAAATGAGGAAAGAGAAAGCTACCATTAAGACAGCATAAAAGCTAAATCAGTTCAATTCAGTGGGTGAAAGTTTGAGAAGAAACAGGACATTTGCATAGCCTCAAAGTATCTCTCCGCAAATCCTTATTAGTTACAGAGAGGAACACAGGAAGATTAGTGGAGAAATCTAACTGACTTCACCTTAAGAAAGTGATGAACAACAGTAATAAGACAGATGTATCATATATCTCCAAATATGAGGCATCAAGAAGTATACAGTATCACTTCTGTGGTATTCTTTCCAAACTGCATAACCTCAATCTAGCCATGAAAAATCATGACAAACCCAAACTGAGGGACATTTTACAAAATAACTGACCAAGTAGTCTTCAAGACCCCAAGGTCAGGAAAGGCAAAGATCAAGGAAAGAGACAGGACAAGTAAACACAGAATAGGATCCTGGATTATATCCTGACACAGAGAAAAAGACATTTGTGGGCAAACTCATGTTTGATGAAATCCAGATGAAGTTTGTTGTTTGGTTAATTGTATTGTACTGGTATTAATTTCTCAGTTTTGATCATTGTGCCATGATCACATAAGATATTAATAGTAGTGGAAGCTGGGTGAAGGGTATATAGGAGCTCTATATACTGTTTTTGCAACTCTTCTGTGAATCTAAAGTTACCTGATAATACAAATTTTGTAAAAATTATCTTGGTTGGGATGAAAAATTTTAGTCACTTTTATGGATTCCTTATGTATTCTCTCAGTACTTATTTACACATATATAAAATTTTTATCCCCTCTGTTATCCCATAACACCTTGTTTTTTTCACTGAATGTGTACCTTGGAGACTTTCCTTGTAAGTACATATATATTTTCTTTTCCAGTTTTTTTATTATCAATAAAATTTTAAACATAGAGAAAACGGGTAAACATATACCATCACCTCTATTTCCTCATTTTTTAATAAATGTGTGGTATCCCATTGTGTGGAGTTAACTCATGTATATGTCATCTCATAGTTAGATGTTGAAATCTCTGTCTTGATCTACTATTGTCAGAATGGAGTAGAAAATGAGTCAGAGATGGAATCAAATTGAAAAGCATGGGCTTTGAAACCAGATAGATCCAAGCCCAAATAACCATTCTGTCACTGTCTGTATGGCTCTAGGCAATCTCACTTCCTCAAATCTCAATTGCCTTATCAGTAAAATGGGAATATAACTACTACATCTTAAACTTACAGTTAGGATCATGTGAGGCAACATACATGTGAGCCTTACATATCCATGAGTTCCACATCAGCAGATTCAACCAACCTCAGATAAAAGGTTTTTTTGGGAAAAAAAAAAATTCCTGTAAGTTACAAAAAGTAAAACTTGAATTTGCTGCAGAGAGCAACTATTTACATAACCTTTACACTATTTTAGGTATTACAAGTAATCTAGAGATGATTTGAAGTATAGGGAGGATGTGCATAGTTTATATGCAAATATTATTCTATTTAATATAAGGGACTTGAGCATCCTTGGATTTTGATATCCTGGGGGTGGGGGACTCCTGGGAACAATACCCTGCAGATGAGGAGGGATGACTGTATTTAAAACATCCAATTCAAAAGATATTCAATAGATCATACTGTTATTTTGATTCAATTGGAAAATTTCAGAAATAACTGGCAGCTGATTTAAGTCAACTTCAAAAACACCCATGTTTCTTCCGTCTGTTGATTATGTCATCCTGTTAATACCAATGGAGAAGGCAATGGCACCCCACTCCAGTACTTTTGCCTGGAAAATCCCATGGATGGAGGAGCCTGGTAGGGTGCAGTCCATGGGGTCTTGAAGAGTCGGACACGACTGAGCGACTTCACTTTCACTTTTCACTTTCATGCATTGGAGAAGGAAATGGCAACCCACTCCAGTGTTCTTGCCTGGAGAATCCCAGGGACGGGGGAGCCTCGTGGGCTGTCGTCTATGGGGTCGCACAGAGTCAGACATGACTGAAGAGACTTAGCAGCAGCATTAATACCAAGAGAACTCTTATTTTAGGAAATGTAAAATAGAGCTCCAGCAACATCCCCATAACCTTGACTTTATTCTTAAATTGGATCAACAACAATGTGAAAATCTACTTGACCCCACAATTTAGTTGTTAAAGCTAGGTGACAGAGACCTTGTAAGAGGCACTGCTACCCTAAATTGATTCAACTAACAGATTTATATATTCAACTCTGGGCTGATCACCAGTTCATTAAAAAGTCAGAGAATCCTCCACATTTTAATCTCTATGGGTGAGTCATGTCTGACTCTTTGCAACCCTATGGGCTGTAGCCCTCCAGGCTCCTCTATCCATGGGATTCTCCAGGCAAGAATACTGGAGTGGGTTGCCATATCCTCCTCCAGGGGATCTTACAGACCCAGAGAAAATCTTTTATGTCTCCTGCACTGGCAGGTGAGTTCTTCACCACTAGCGCCACCTGGGAAGCTCTTTAATCTTTAATAAACCTGAAGCCAATCCTTCATCAGACTGACCACAGAAGGTGAAGAATCAGTGAATTTGCCATTCTCATTCCTCCATAGTACCACCAACATATGAAAACTTTAATTTTGTGTATGTGTTTGCATTTCTTTGTCCACAGAGTACATTTCCAACTCTAAGGGGAAGTGGTTGCAGATAACTTTGCTGCCTTTTGCATAATTGGAATGTGAAATCATTCCCAGGTGAGGAAAAAAGCAGATGCCTTTTCCTGGCCTACAAATAGAATATATAAACAGTCAGGAGCGTGTAGAAGCATTCTGTCTGAAGTAGCATTAAAAATTTATTCATTAATTCATTCACTAAACAAGGATGTACCAAGCTTCTACTGTCTGTGAGGCACTGTGCTCACTGTTGAAAATTTAAAAATCAAAATGAGGAGAACAAAGGTCTTGCCCTTGAGTAACTTACAGCCCAATCCAGGGGAGGTAAGACACACAGACAATTATAACGCTGTGAAATAAATACTTTGGGAGGGAATAGAATGCCTTTACAAAAGAGGTATATCTTTACATTTGCCTTGAGTTCACCAGAGTGAGGGCATGCCTGGCAGAGCAAGCAGACCCTGCAAGGGCAAAGACATGCCTGTAGGCTTGAATTCAAGGTTCCATTAGGGAATCAGGTGCATATGAGGCTTGTGGATGAGCCTGAAGCTTTTAGCAGTTTGGGCTTCATACTTTTCAATGGAAAACGACAAGTTTAAGTGGGAGCTATTAAATGCTTTTAAGCAAAAGACTAAGACAATCAGGTTACTTTCTCAAAAGATCATTTTTGTAATCATATGAAAGATGCTTTCGGAAGAATGATTGTAAACCCAGTTAGAACACTATTACAGTACTGTGATGAGAGAGAAAGTGGTCCTCATGGAATCCCTAGGATTTCCATGGCTGAAAAGACCTTACTTTTTGAATGAGGCCAACAAGTATGAAAACTATTGAGTTGGCCAAAAGATGTTACAAAATACCCAGATGAACCTTTTGGCTAACCCAGTATTTATCATTTGAAATCAAGAGGGAAATCAGGAAAAAAAATCAATAGGTTTAGGCACTTGGAAAAAAAGTCTTTTAATATAATAAATTCTCAGGTGTCCAGAAACTGGTTCTCTTATCAGATGAACTAGTTTATTGAAGACTTCAGATTCTTTTCTCTAACTTTGTAATTGCTCAAGTTTTTATATGGTTTGCCAGATGGTAGTCAGAGGGAAATAAATTAAAAACACTAAATTTAAACAATTTGGCTCCCTCGCTACTGCTTAATATGGAGATTCAAGGAGAAGGTGAAAATTCTCATTACACTGAAATGTGCAGATTATCTGTGTTGTGCATACATATACCCCTTACCTCCACGCATAAATCAGAGGTCACTGCAAGAGAAAACGTAAGAGAAAATGACTCTGTATTGACGCTCTAAAATACTCTCCCGCTTTTCATATTAAAAGCTTTATATGGTCCCTTCACTTGAATAATACATGAGGTGCTCATCTCTTTCATCGGATGGGTTTACAGTTTGATGAATATGTCTTACAGCTGTGGTTTGATGGACATTCATCTCACGCGGGGCTCAGCTATCTAAGAACAGCGAGATCAGTTCAGCCAGCCACTCGCTAGGCAAATGAGGACTCATCTCGGATCCGACTGCATTCATTTGACGGCGAAAGTTATTCTCAGCTGTAACCCCAGGGAGACTAGAAGAATGGATTAATTGCCCTTTCGCTGGTAAAAGGTGTTCCGCCCAGCTACTTAAAGCAAAATCGCATTGTCTTTTCACTGTAGAAGACATTGTTAAGTTTGAATTCCCACTCTTAAAACTCAGAAACGACTGCAGTTTTATTCTCAACGCTCTCTCGTTGAGAAGTACCTACTAATCTGTACACAAGGCAAGAGATAAATTACGCTGAAGAGATCAAAGACAAGAGAGCGGATCCCCCCGGGGTTTTACTCTCGGTCTGGCCATCATGATCAAGGATGAAGAGAGACTTTGTTTTTTTCTTTATTAGGAAAAATGTTTGAGCTCGGTTTTACCATTTTTTTATACTCATTAAAAAAATCTTATTTTCCTATTCAGGAAAATTTGATACTTTCCGTCTTTCTAAAAACATTTTCTTTTCTTGGACTCTGGTCTGCTGTGGGGTGTCAAATGATCCAAAAGCACACGCTCACGGGAAGGAAAAGCTTAACTCTGCAAAGCTGGCGCCGTAGGACCTCCGGGAGCTGAGTGGGCGGAAACTACCTATCCCGGCGTGCCTGGCTCGCGAGCACAATGGAGCCCTGTCGTCATCCGGGTCACGGGGCTGTGCGTTCCGTGCGCGCCGCTGGATTCCGGCTTGGATCCCGCCCGGGGCGGAGGGCCCTGTAGGGCCGGGAAAACTGCGATTCCCGGCATGCCCTGCCACGGGTGCGCCTGCGTACGGGAGCTACCGCGCCGGGGAGCGGGTAGGTATAAAGTGGAGTCTTAGTTCCATGGAAACCAACCTGCCTGCTGCCGGACAGAGCCGCGGGCGGCAGAAGGACTGTTGGGTGAGGCTGCGGGGCCCTGGGAGGTGCGGGGTCCGCGGAGGCGAGTCGGTGGCTCAGATAAGGCCCCCGTCATCTCTCCTGCCGCCCTCTCTCCTCGCTGGCGGAGTTTAGTCTCGCCCTCTAGACCTCAGGACCCTGGGGTTTATGGCACTTCTGCACTGGATTCGGTTGAAAACCGTTTAGGAGCGAGGTTTGCATTGACCTGGCTCCAGCGAGGGAAGGATAGCCACCAGAGAGGGTCTGCCGATAAACCCCAGTACAACTTTTCTTTACATGTTAAGTTGGCGTTATAGGTTCCTGGGAAAACCATTTCGACGTTAATTATTTCTTAGTTTTGCCACCTGTTATCTTCCTTCGCTTGCTTGTTAGCTACTAATTATGTTGGAACAACTTAATTTTTTGCTGAACTATCCCCATTTGCTATCCTCTATATCCCATGTACTGTCCGGCTCTGGAGATAGAAGTGGTTAAGAATCTGACCTTAGGTGAAGCTCGAGTTAATCAGACTTGAAAGTCTCACTGTCATCTTGGAGCGCCCAGGGCTAGGTCTTTGAATCTTTTCTGTACTCTTGTTATCCAGTCTCCACGGCTTTAAAAGCCATGTCTATATTGACAACTTCAAAATGTATATTCCTATTCCACCTTTCTCTGCTGACTCCATATCTATAAGTTCAGTCATGTATTGGGCATCTTTCCTGTTTTAAATTTAACATTTCCAAAACAACTCTTGATCTTTACCCCGAAACTTGTTCTTCCTAATAGACTTTCATTGTCTCAATTAATGACAACACCCTCCTTTCAGTGCTTCCTTTCCCATCTAATCTATAAGCCAAACTTGTCTTGAAAATATGTCTGGACACTGACCTCTTCTTACTTCTTACTGTTCCGTTGTTTAGCACCCTGGTCTAGCCCTTGGCATCTCCCCTGGATTATTGTAGTTGCTTTTCACTGGGTTTTCCTACTTCTGTTGTCTTTCTGCCATCTTTCTGTTGTCTTGGCTACCATCTAGGCAGAGTGATCCAGTTAAAAGTTAAGTTAGATCCCAGCACTTCTCCATTCTAAAACCTCCGAGTGCTCTGAGAATAAAGGCAGACTTTTACAATAGCCTCTAAGTCACTGTGTAACACAGTCCCTCTCACCTCATCTCCCAGTATTCTGTCCTTCACTTGGTCCTCCCCAGTCAAACTGACCTCCTTACTGTTGCAGACCCATCAGACATTCTGACTTAAGGTCTTTGCACTATATTCATTTTTTCTGGACTTTTCTGTCCCCAGATAGCCACATGCACTCCTGCACCTCCTTCACAGGTCTTTCCTTAAATAACATCTCAGCGAGGCTTTCTTTGACCACTTTGTTTAAAACGACAGTCTGTACCACAGCCTCCATCCCATCCTCTTTCCAACTTTTTCATCATCGTACTTACCACAAACAAACTAAACATTTTACTTATGTCTTCAAATGGAATATAAGTTCCAGGAGAGCAAGGAGTTTGTCTCTCTAGATCATTGCTGTATTCCTTGGTGTCAAAACAGTTTCTGGTTCGTGGTGGGCATTCAGGAAATGTTTGTTGAACATATGAGTTAATGAAGATAATATTACTGACCGAATTATTTTTTAGTGATTGTGATAAGCAACACTGCGTCCCTGGCCTGTTTTTGGAACCAACAGCATATAGTTGTAGTTATTGCCACGTATAAGAATGGAGCTCATGTCTGCAAAAGCAAATGTTGCCTTTTCAGAATCACCTGACTTACTAGATATTGCTTATGACATTTGTCTTATTCAAGCCATGCTTTCAGTGAGGTAACCTGAGCTTTTTGAAAATACTTTCCCTAAACATAAGGACAGAACTGTATTAATTTGATAATGACATATTTATGAAAGTAATTGTGAATTAACTTTTTTAAAAAATAAAAGCTTATATCTTAGTATTTTTATTATTGTTGCTATCAGACTTTGCCGGGGTCCAGCCCTGGCTGATCCAGGGAGTTTGAAGCGGGGACGGCGTCGGCGAGGATCAGGATACAATAGCTTCAATTAGATATTAATTAGAGATGTAAAGAGTAATAGAATGAGGATAGCTCAGTAGGAAAATTCAGTGGAGAAAAGAGGCTGAATAGCTTGGTTTATGCGGGAAACCAGTAAAACTTCAAGACAAGAAGCTTGCACTACTTACGTAGGCCGCAGGCGTCCTTCCGTTCTCCCGAAGGAGAGGAGACACTGAGGCCTCCCCGGTCGGATCTTAGAAGCCCAGGCATAATTAGTAAGCGTGGCGGGTTCCGCGCTCCAGATGGAGACTCAGCCAGAGTTGGAGAGAGAGAGTGACATGGGGAGACCAGTATTTCGAGAATCTGATCCCAATTCTTTATTTTCCATGGTCTACTTTTATACACTGAGATGTTATGCAAAAGTCACGTGGGGTCAGCAGTCCTGACTTTTATCAAAGTCAGGTGCTTCATACAAATGTATACAGAGGTCTTAGGGGTGTTACATCATCTTCTGGCCAGGGGGCCTGCTGACAATTTATGACCCTCTCCTTGTGACAGCGGTCAGTCAACCAGGACACTTATTTCTCCAGGGGTGATTATTCTTAAAACAGACGCCACCCAAATAAAGTTACATTCCTATAGGGTGAGGGTGTAGTGAGTTTTAATTAAGGAAAGAATTTACTTAGCCTAAGGTCTAATGTGATTAATACCAAAGGTTAATACTTATTTCTTCTATATATTCATTAATGTGTGTAAGGGCAGGGAATGTGGAGCAACAAACATTGGCTCAACAAATGAAAAACCCTTCACCAATACAATTTCTAATCAGCCCACTATACTTATAGTAATAGTTTTCTAACTTTTCTAAGGAACCTGTTTTTAGAAGGTTTAAAGCATCTTGTGCCTCTCAACGGTTGGGAGGCTGTGAGCAATCATATGTGGCCGGACAAGCCTGTCAGGCAGGCTAGAGAACCTTCAGAGGAGTTTGTAGGTTAAAACACTCTTATCATGCCCAGGAGTTTTTATTAACTGGAGCTCTAAGTTAACTCCTCCAAAAGAGGTGGTGGGGGACAGCCTCCTGTAAAGTCAGAGGTGTAGGTGAGAGCACAAAGTAGTAAAGTAGGCAGGCTCTGGTTATGGGGGTAGACGCTCGAGGATTTCCAGGGGGACTCCTGAGGCTCGATCCCACCTTTGCGTATGTCGAGCCTCCTTCCTCATGACCTTTGCCACGGGCAGAGTGCCTCCTGCTGGCTCCCCGCAAGACTTCAGGACTTAGGATCAAGGCTGCATTCAATGATGTTTACTCCTTTTCAGAAATAGCATAGCACAGATATGTTCAAGCTATATAGTCTCTTTGTTAGAATATTAGCAATTAAAGCTCTTTTCTTGTAAGAGAAGTTATGGCTTCTATCCCCTTATGTTAAAGAGTTGAAAGTCTATTATAACTTAATAACTTACAGAATTGCAAGTCTACTGAATATAAGGTCATAAAGTTCTGGCCACTGGCCTCCAAGTAGCCTGTGGATTGTGTATGAGGGCATGGTATTTCTGTTGCCTTTGGTTGGACCCGCCCGATAAGGGAGGACAGGCAGGGGTAGGAGTATCTGCAGTGAAAGTGAGAGTCTCCCCTGACTCTAAACCTCAGCTCAACAGATTCACTTGATCTCAAGTCCTTCCTTTACTCTTACTCTAATAGGCTCTCAGGGACTTCTTGGTGGGTGTTAAGGCTGTCTTTGCTGTTACTACTGGGCCGTCATTGCTGCTTTGTTTCTGAGGATTCTCCTGACCTTAACATTGTTTGTTTCTGCATGTGGAGAGGGGATGGGGAAGAAGAATTTTCAACTAACCCTGAGACCTGTTTGTAATAAATCCTCCAAGGGATAATTGGCTTGTTTAGTTTTTGAATCAACCTCTTAAATGACCTGAACCTCAGTGATAGAGAATATTTTGGGGACAACGCAGTATATTTCACACAAAAACTAGATCCCCTGCACACCATCAGTTGGTGGCCCAGGCATCTTGATCTCTGCTTCATTAGGATGAGTTTTCTATAAACCTCCTGTCCCTCAGAGGCTGGGGGCCAAGTTTATTCTTCCTTTTTGTTTAAGAGTACTTTTTTCTCTCCAGAAGCCTGAGAAACTCCAGGATAGTTCAGGTTCAGTTGGGTGTGAGCCATGATGCCAATCAAATTCTTACCTAAATGTATATAGACTTTTCTCTTTCCTAAGCAAATGAAGCAACTTGAGTTGTTTTTCATCTTGTTTTTTTGGCTGAATGCATGCACACCCTGTAAAGTAATGTAATGCATTACTTTAATGCGTTTTGTACATACTATGTCTACCTTGAGGAAATAGCAGCAAAACTATGACATTTCAATAATTACATGAAAAAATTTGAAGTAGAAATCTACATCCTACTAAAAAGAGATGAGGAACTCATAGTTTATTTTCTGTATTTTTTTTTCCAAAAATGAACTTTTATATTTGTGTTAGTATTTCTGTCTGACTTCTTTTAATCAGACAATCCTTTTTATTATAACTAGCTCCCTCGGCATAACAAGTTGCCCCCAAAATTGCCCTTCCCTCCCACCTCAGGCACTGCTTGTCATTTCCTTTATCTCCTCCTCCTCCTCATTTCTCTACCAACTATTACCTGGGACTACTCTGTATCCCAGGAATGCTATTGTTACAAGAAACAGGAAAAAATGACTAACGAAAGTTTATCTTTCTCACATAAGCAAAGTTCGGAGGTTACTAGTTTTAAATGTCCGGAGAAGGCAATGGCACCCCACTCCAGTACTCTTGCCTGGAAAATCCCATGGACGGAGGAGCCTGGTAGGCTGCAGTCCATGGGGTCGCTAAGAGTCAGACATGACTGAGCGACTTCACTTTCACTTTTTACTTTCATGCATTGGAGAAGGAAATGGCAACCCACTCCAGTATTCTTGCCTGGAGAATCCCAGGGACAGAGGAGCCTAATGGGCTGCCGTCTATGCGCCTGCACACAGTTGAACACGACTGAAGCGACTTAGCAGCAGCAGCAGTTTTAAATGTTAGGTTAATCTGAGCTACTGTGGCCTTTTCCATGTTCTAAGATGCAGGTGATCCCTGACTCTGTTTATATTTAACAGTGAGGCACTGCATGGCTGACTTTTCTAAGAGCCTTCAGAGCTCTGGGCATCACCCAGGAGGAGGAAAGGACTGGTGCCATCATTTCTGTTCTTTTTATCAGGAAAAAAACATCTTCCCAGAAGCTTCTTGAAAACTGCCTAAAGCCTCACTGGCCAGGATATGTCACATGGATGTGCCAGCTATAAGGGAGGGTGGAGATGTGAACTTTTCAACTTCTTTTGGAGAGAGAGGACAAAGGAGCCAGCTGTCTATCGCAAACCAGATTAAACACCCTTTTCTTACTTTTTCTCACAGCCCTTGGCCTGGTTTATTCTGTGTTGGCAGTAGCCAGACAGCAGGCGAAAGAACGTGGACTGAAGGGTAAATCCGTGTTGTGTTTTTCGTTGCTGCTCCTCCATTTTCTCCCCACCCACTACTATTGGTGGTTCCCCCAACCCTGGCCCTAGGTTCATGGCAGAAGAACCAGTCCTAGGGTTTGTCTTGTGGTTCTTCTATTACCTGAGGAACACTGTCCTTGCTCATGTGGTAACCTGAGCAGGAATCTCGAAATACGGCTTTTTCCCAGAAATGTAGATGAACTTCACTTCACATCTTTGTGTATCCAGAGACTCCACTGATACCTGCCTGTACTTTTGTCTTTCCCTTTAAGAATGCATTGAAAACATAAAAGCTTCTTTATGCCATATCCTTAAGCTGATTGTTAACAGAAAGTCTGTTAAAGAATTCAGAAAGGTTATGTGTGTAAGAAACGCATTGTTTTATAGAGGAGCACAAAGGAGTGAAATCTTGATCAGAAGCATAAAATAAGACTAAAAAGAAAATTTGTACACTTTGACCTTCATCATTCCATTTTCCTTAGCCCCTGGCAACCACCATTCTATTCTGTTTCTATGAAATTGGATTTTTTTTTTTTTTTTGGTTTGGTGTTTGGATTCCATATATGAGTGATATCACACACTTTTCTTTTCCTCTGTCCAGCTTAGTTCACTTAGCACATGCCCTCCAGATTCATCCTGCAAATGGCAGGATGGCCTGTCATGTAGCTGAATAACATTATAAATCACATCTTTATTCATCTACTGATGAATTGTTCCATATCTTGGCTGTTCTAAATACTGGTACAGTGAACATGGAAATGCAGATACCCCTTTAAGATACTAATTTTATTTCCTTCAGATATTTACCCAAGAGTAGGATTGCTGGATCTTCTGGTAGTTCATTTTTAATTTTTTGAGGAATCTCCATACTGTTTTCCATTATGTCTGTACCAGTTTACATTCCCACCAACAGTGCATAAAATTCCCTTTTCTTCACATCTGTGCCAATGTTTGTTGTCTTTTGTTTTTTAAAAAATAGCCATTCTAACAGATGTGAGTTGACTCATTGGAAAAGACTCTGATGCTGGGAGGGATTGGGGGCAGGAGGAGAAGGGGACGACAGAGGATGAGTTGGCTGGATGGCATCACCGACTCGATGGATGTGAGTTTGAGTGAACTCCGGGAGATGGTGATGGACAGGGGGGCCTGGCGTGCTTTGATTCATGGGGTCGCAAGGAGTCAGACACGACTGAGCGACTGAACTGAACAGACGTGAGCTGCTATCTTGTGAGTTTGTTTCCCTGATGATTAGTGATGATGAGCATCATTTCATGTACCTGTTGGCCACCTGTAAACCTTCAATAGAAAAGTGTCTTTTCAGATCCTCTGCCCGTTTTTTAATTGGATTGTTTCTTGGCTACTCTGCTGTATGTGTTCTTTATATACTTTGGATATTAGCCTTTTAATATGGTTTGCAAATATTTTGTCCCATTCTGTAAGTTACCTTTTCAAATAAGAGGATCTAGTGTATAACATGGTGACTATAGTTAAAATGAGATTGTATACTTGACAGTTACTGTGAGAAGATCTTTAAGCATTCTTGCCACAACAAAAAGTTAGCTACATTAACTATACGAGGTTGTTAATTTTGTGGATGTAATTATTTTGATTTTGGTAAACATTCTGTAAAGTATATGTATATCAAATCACATGTACACTTTATATATATTCAATTTCATATTTGTCAACTATGATTTGAGCAAATACCAGGAGATAATGAAGGACAGAGGAGCCTGGCATGCTGCAGTCCATGGGAGTCACAGAGTTGGATGTGAGTTAGCAACTAAACAATAACGTTCCTCAATAAAGTGTTTTCCTTTTATTTAAGTAAAAAGAAATAGAAAAGACTTTCTCTGAGACCTGTAGGGGAAAGATAGAAGGTAATTCTATGATGAAAAAATGTCTTCAATGGCTATAACAATATTACGTTGGCAAGAAGCTCAGTCTTTCCACAGTGCGCCCCCACCCCCGCCATGGTTCTTAAATCCTGCCATCAATTTTAAAACTTACTTAATTCCTTCATTGGTTCCGGGGGACCATCTTCAGTGACTTGAACCTGAGGTAGTCCCCACTTCCATTGCCTGGGAGGTAAGGAGAAGAGAGAGTATGTGATTACACACCAAGCTGGAGAGAAAGATGTGTTAATAATATCCCAAGTGGGGCCTTTGTGAGCACATTCTCATAGGTACAGTATTGCTAGTGATGGTTAAGGTTTACAGTTTGTTCAGTGTAGAAATGTCTGTACAGGATGGAGTTACAGGAAAATGTTCTTAAAGTTTCTACCACTGATCTTGTCATTGAACTTTGGAAATGTGATTCAGTGGTGAGAATGCTTTTAAGTTAATTCTGCTTCTGTAATTAATACCTGAACGAGTAGTGTCACTACTCCCAATTACTCTTGTGTGGTCTTGAGGGAGGAGTCTGGTAATTTGATGTCAGTAGCTTTAGAAGAGTCTTTGCTATGAAGTTAGTTTGCAAGTTATTTTTAAAAGTCACTGCTTCAAGGTATTTGATAAATCTATTTTATGGCAACTGCTCAGAGGTCCCGGAGAAGGCAATTACACCCCACTCCAGTGCTCATGCCTGGAAAATCCCATGGACGGAGGAGCCTGGTAGGCTGCAATCCATGGGGTCGCTAAGAGTCGGACACGACTGAGCGACTTCACTTTCACTTTTCACTTTCCTGCATTGGAGAAGGCAATGGCAACCCACTCCAGTGTTCTTGCCTGGAGAATCCCAGGGACGGGGAGCCTGGTGGGCTGCCGTCTATGGGGTCGCACAGAGTTGGACACGACTGAATCGACTTAGCAGCAGCAGCAGCTCAGAGGTCCAAGTACTGCAGAGTTGTTTTTATCAGAAAGTTTGGATGGCAACATGTTAAAATGAAAATGGCTGGTAATGAAAGAGGTAATAACTCCCTCAGCCAAGTTGTAGATCCTAGTGTATGTCTAATAGTAGCAGACAGGATAGATTGTGATCAGTAGCAAACTACCCAACAATCTGTGGCTTATAACAACGTAAGTTTATTGCTCACTCACACTATGCGTGGGCCACGGCTCTGCTCACGTCATCTTTACTCTGGGATCTAAGCCTATGGAGAAGGCCATATCTGGGATGTTGCTCATCTTACAGAGAAGGGAAAAGAAAGAGCTGATGACAAGTTGGCTCTTAAAATTTCTATGTGTGTCTGTTCAGTTGCTTTAGTCGTGTCTGACTCTTTGTAACTCCATGGACCATAGCTCGCCAGGCTCCTCTGTCTATGGGATTTTCTAGACAAGAGTACTAGAATGGCTTGCCTGCCCTTCTCCAGGGATCTTCCTGACCCAGGGATCAAACCCTCATCTCCTGTGCATCTTCTGCATTGCAGGTGGATTCTTTATGGCTGAGCCACTTGGGGGAGCTCCTTAAAGCTTCTACCCACATTTCATTGACCAAAGCAGGATACATGGCCATTTCCAAGCTAAACAGGACAGGGATATACAATCCTCCACAGGAAGGGGCAGTTGCTATCTTGAACGATAATATAATCAACTACACTAATATTGTAACTTTATTCTCAGGTGCATATGGAAACTACAATGTCCAGACCAGTCCTCTCTCCAACCCGCATCAATGCTACAGCTTCTGAAACATTCACAGTACTTCAGCAAAGGATGAGAATAGTTGAAGAACAGACCAGTTCTCTGAGGGATGACCTAATAATGTTGGACTTTGGTGACAAAAGGTAGCAAATGAAAAATGAACCCTGTAGGTTGAGTTTTGCTTCACTGGTTATAATAAGGAGTCACAGTATGGATGGTTTGGCAGTTGAAATAAGCATTTAGAAAAGAATTGAGAAATAACCATTATGAATAGAATATTAATTAGAAAATATTTGCAAGATAAAGGGTTGTCCTCCTATAATAGAGCTACTACCACTTCTAAACAGGTATTCAAAGTGTGTTATATAAGTGTGTTATATTCAATACTTGATTAAAAACAAATGTAATTATTTACATAATTATAAAAAAATTTGATACTTTTTGTAAAAATAGACTTTGAAATTAGTTAAGATGAACATCTCACTTGATTCATGCCATTAATATGATCTGTATTTTCTTTTTCCAGATTTATGATAAATTAAAAGAGAGGTTTTAAGTCTTAAAAAAGAAATTCATAGTTTAGAATGCTGCTGCTGCTAAGTCACTTCAGTCATGTCCGACTCTGTGCGACCCCACAGACGGCAGCCCACCAGGCTCCCCCGTCCCTGGGACTCTCCAGGCAAGAACACTGGAGTGGATTGCCCTTTCCTTTTCCAATGCGTGAAAGTGAAGTGGCTCAGTCGTGTCTGACTCTTTAGTGACCCCATGGACTGCAGCCTACCAGGCTCCTCCGTCCATGGGATTTTCTAGGCAAGAGTACGAAGTACTCAAAAAAAGAACTGTGTTTTTCCTTTGTTCTATGGAAGAAGTTATTCCCATTAAAAGTTAGATTGTTAAAGGCCTGAAGAATATGGGTGCTTACACAGCCAATATTGAATTTACTGGTGTGATTTTCTTTAAAATTACATATATATATTTCCTGAATGTCTCTTATGAAGATCAAAAATTAGCATGATTGGTGTTACAGCACCTATAGAGTAAATAACTGTTGAGCAGTTAAAAGATTAAAATTGTACCAATGTTGAGTATGTTAGAACAAAATAGGAATTTTTATTATGTCTTTGTTTAAAAATTTTTCTAAGAAGGATGTGAGTATATTGCCTCCATGCTAACTAATTCTTAATTTTATGTTATAGAATTAGCATTTAGCATGTTTTATGTATCACTTGTTTTTACATACAAAGCAAGTTTATGAAAAATCCAGATTAAAACAACCATTAAAATGTCAGTAATTTTTACCCATCCCATACTGGTCTCATTCTCTTTACCTAGTTGTTGTCATTTAGTTGCTAAGTCATGTCTGACTCTTTGTGACCCCATGAACTCTAGCCCACCAGGCTCCTCTGTCTATGGGATTTACCTAATAGTTCTCTCTATAGTTAAGTTTGCAGAGGCTATCAGATATTTGTTAACTAAAGAACTTACTGTTTATTCTCAGTAGAAATGCAACATTGACTCAGTGGTTTCAGTTTCAATTCAGTCGCTCAGTCGTGTCCAACTCTTTATGACCCCGTGGACTGCAGCACACCAGGCCTCCCTGTCCATCAGTCCATCCATCACCAACTCCCAGAGCCTACTCAAACTCATGTCCACTGAGTCAGTGATGCCATCCAACCATCTCATCCTCTGTCGTCCCCTTCTCCTCCCACCTTTAATCTTTCCCAGCATCAGGGTCTTTTCAAATGAGTCAGCTCTTCGAATCAGGTGGCCAAAGTATTGGAGTTTCAGCTTCAACATGAGTCCTTCCAATGAACGTTCAGGACTGATTTCCTTTAGGATGGACTGGTTGGATCTCCTTTCAGTCCAAGGGACTCTCAAGAGTCTTCTCCAACACCACAGTTCAAAAACATCAATTCTTCTGTACTCAGCTCTCTTTATAGTTTAACTCTCATGTCCGTATGTGACTACTGGGAAAACCATAGCCTTGACTAGATGGACCTTTGTTGGCAAAGTAATGTCTCTGCTTTTTAATATGCTGTCCAGGTTGGTCATAAGTTTTCTTCCAAGGAGCAAGCATCTTTTAATTTCATGGCTGCAGTTACCATCTGCAGTGATTTTGGAACACCAAAAAATAAAGTCTGTCACTGTTTCCATCATTTCCCCATCTATTTCCCATGAAGTGATGAGACCGGATGCTATGATCTTAGTTTTCTGAATGTTGAGTTTTAAGCCAACTTTTTCACTCTCCTCTTTCACTTTTATCAAGAGGCTCTTTAGTTCTCCTTCATTTTCTGCCATAAGGGTGGTGTCATTTGCATATCTGAGGTTATTGATACTTCTCCCGGCAATCTTGATTCCAGCTTGTGCTTCTTCCAGCCCAGTGTTTCTCATGATGTACTCTGCATATAAGTTAAATAAGCAGGGTGACAATATACAGCCTTGACATACTCCTTTTCCTATTTGGAACCAGTCTGTTGTGCCATGTCCAGTTCTAACTCAATGGTTGGGATTACTTTATAATATTGTTATATTGGCATCTTTGTCCAGGGGCCAGTTGGAAACTCCAGAATGTTTAGAACAACCTGTAAGCCAGAACATCACTAGACCTATCCAGAATGAGATAATTTGTTCAGGAAAAACAAATATTTTGTGGAAAAACTGTGAGTTCCTGGTCAATCGAATGTGCCGTCTGGAAAGTCTCATCCAGTCCTTGAAGATGAACATCTTCCGTCTGCAAACTGAAAAGGATTTGAACCCACAGAAAACAGGTACAGAGAGAAGAGAATCACCAGAAATTTGGTCCTGTGTGGGTGCTTGATGAGTTTGTGATTCTTTTCCTCACCTTCTTTAAGCTGCTTGATGACCCTTCTGTCCTGTCTGGTAGATTTTCTGAAGGAGAGACTGAATACAATACAGGAGGAGCATTCCAAGGACCTCAAGCTGTTGCAACTGGAAGTGATGAATTTGCGCCAGCAACTGCGAGATGTAAAAGAGGAGGAAGACAAAGCACAAGACGAGGTGCAGAGGTTGACTGCTACTCTGGAGATTGCCTCTGAGACAAAGGTTTGTGTCCAAAGTTCTGGATAACAAATTCACCATTATGTGTTAGCTGGAGAAGGCAACAGACCCAAAAAACTGACTTTTAAAAATAGGTGATGTTGATGTGAGGATTCTTGACATTTGAAATTTATCTCCATTGACAGTGTAAAGCATTGTGTGCTATTAGTAACTGAATATTTATAGAGCTCTTCTATGCGACTTTTGAAGACCCAGAGGTGTGAGGGAGTCTGAGTTCTTCAAAAGCTTATATGCTTCCTTGGAGAAGAAGGCACAGCAGGATACTAAAGAGGAAAAATAAGGGTATAAGAAATACTAAAGGACAACATAGGACAAATGTAAGCCAGTATTGCCAGCTAAGTGTTTTATGTTCAGGTGGGTTTAAGAAGATGTACATGTCTTGTCTAGAACAGATTAGGCTAGGCTTCAAAGAAGAGACAGGACCTGAGCTGAACCTTTAGAAGGTAAAGCAGAGAGGTGTAGACATTTCAAAGAGCACTCACAGAGGCAGCAAAAAATAAAGACTAAGGAAAGAAATTTGTCTTCCCTCCATAGGCCAGGCAGTATAACAGAGATTGTTTTGTTTAAAACATGTTACTTTGCTTAATCTCTGCAAAACCTCCAGGTTAGGGTATTATTGTCCTTATGTTAGTGATAAGAGGACTGGGGCCCAGAGAGAGGTCACTTCTCTGAGATCACACTTCCCTGTATTATTCCTGTATCTCAGATTTGAACCTGCATCTTTCTGCTGGATGCAGTTAGGGGGAGAGGCATAGGCTAGCCTGACCAGAGTGTTTGTGTGCCTGACACACCAGTTTGTGTGAAGTAAGTTGGAAATCAGCTAGGGCTAACTTCATAAAGGATCTCAAAATCAAGAGTAATCAAGTAGTTGGGCTTGGTCTTTGGGGGAGTGACTAAGATTTTTGATAAGAAAGTGTAGTCATGTTCGACTCTTTGCGACCCCATGAACTGTAGCCTACCACACTCCTCTGTCCATGGGATTTTCCAGGCAAGAGTAATGGAGTGGGTTGCCATTTCCTTCTCCAGAGATAAGAAAGTGACATAATGAAAATAAGAAAACTAATCCAGAAATAGTATAGGACAGCAGTCCCCAACCTTTTTGGCACTAGGGAATGGTTT
This sequence comes from Bos javanicus, assembly GCF_032452875.1. Classification (NCBI taxonomy): domain Eukaryota; kingdom Metazoa; phylum Chordata; class Mammalia; order Artiodactyla; family Bovidae; genus Bos; species Bos javanicus. The sequence continues at coordinate 85,325,487 of NC_083869.1, forward strand.
TCTGGAAGACAGTTTTTCCATGGGGATGGTTTCAGGATGATTCAAGCACATTGATTGTGCTACTGATCATCTGTATTTGCAGCTGCTCTCCATTGTTAGCACCACTGCCTCAGCTCCACCTCAGATCATCAGGCATTAGGTTCTCCTAAGAAGCATGCAGCCTAGATCCCTCACATGTGCAGTTCATGGTAGGGTTCATGCTCCTGTGAGAACCTAATGCTGCCGCTGATCTGACAGGACACAGAGCTCAGGCAGTAAGGTGAGTGATGGGGAGCGGCTATAGACACAGTGGAAGCTTCCCTCCCTTACCCAATGCTCACCTCCTGCTGTGCAGCCCAGTTTCTAACACCCCACAGGCCAGTACTGGTCCATGGCCCCAGGGGTTGGGGGTCCCTGGTATGGAGTATCAATTATAGGAGGAGAGACTGGAGACAGGAAAACTGGTTAGGAATCCATTGCATTATTTGAGGCATAGGCCGTATTAGGTCTGAACTACAGTTGTGGCATTTTGAAAAGAAAGGTATGCTGGAATATAGTATTGGGCAGGGGCTCAAGGTAGGGAAGAAGGCATAGATGACTCTGAGGTTTTACATCTTATGAAAGAATGAATAGTGAAAGCTGTGTTTTTCATCCTCAACTCCTAAGCATATCTGAGGCTAGAAGAAATGATGTTTGTTATTTTAGTCTCTAAGTTGTATCCGACTTTTTGTGACCCCCATGGACTATATGCTGCCAGGCTCCTCTGTCTATGGGATTTCCCAGACAAGAATGCTGGAGTGCATTACCATTTCCTTCCCCAGGGGATCTTCCTGACCCAGGGATCAAACCCATGTCTCCTGCCTTGGCAGGCGGATTCTTTACCTTTGAGCCACCAGGGAAGCCTTAGGAGAAATAGAGTACTTTAAAAAAAATAGGAATATATCCCATAAGAAAAATATCTAGCAGTTACCAGGTTTTCTTTCCTCTGATGATTGAATTTAACACAGGAGGTACCTGTGACTAATCATTTTTTAATGATCTAAAAGGGAAAATGATAGAAGTCATGAATCAAAGTAATAAAATAACTTTAAATATCTCATTGTAATAATTTCTTTAGATTCATATTAAGAAGTATTTATAACTGTAGTCAGAATATCTTTTATAGATTTCCCTCAAAAGTCTAGATTTTATATACCTATGGACAGTTTTCCTATCAGATTTTAGAACCTTTTCTACTTCTGTTTTTAGAAGAATGCGGCTATTATTGAAGAGGAACTGAAGACCACGAAACGTAAAATGAACCTTAAAATTCAAGAGGTAAGGTAAAAAGGATGCTGAGGGGGTGGAGGGGGCATTGGAACTGTAGAGGGGGAAGTTAAGAAAGTGAATAGAGTGAGAAGAAACCACTGAAGAAGAAAATGTGACTATCAGGAAGATTTTTAAAATATGCTGCTTGAAGTTATACCTGCGTTAATATGACATTAAGACTTCCTTTCACCTCAATAATGCCATAAAAACTGAAATAAAAAATAAGTGCTCTCTGAGTCAGGAGGGAAACAGTAACCATGGAACTCATGCAGTTGCCCGTCCACTAGTTAGTGGACCCCTTCACACAAAGACCTTTTACATTAACTTAATGTTTAAAATAAAAAGCTTTTAATAAGTCTGCTCATCTAATTTTACCTTATAACTTTCAGCCTCTATTTAAGTAGATAACAGATTGGAATTATGAAGTAGGTGGCTACTAAAAGTTGTTGGACTAAAAATCTGCAGCTGAAAACAGTGGGAAGAGTCAGAATTACTAACTCAATACACCCTGACAGTGTCCTAAAAACCTCAGTATCCCCTGACAGAATAATTGACATTAGTCCAAATCAAAAGGATCAAATTATATTTAAAATATTCTGTTCTACAAAACAGAAATAGATATAGTATTTTAAAAATTATAAATTTTAGTGTGCTTAAGGTGGTAAGTGTAGCTATATCTGGAACATTCTCTTATGTGAAGTGCTTTATTTATCAGTAATTGCTGACAAAAGCGTTCTTGTTCATTGCTGGAATATATTGTTTCACATTAAAAAAAATACTTTGGATATTTTAATAGACTTTTTTGAGCTGTTTTAAGTTTTTAGAAAAATTGCACATAGGCAGAGTTCCCATATACCCTTTCTCCCCACCCCCAGAGTTTCTGTTATTATTAAACATTTTGTATTAGTCTGGTGCCTTTGATTTGTTATATTTGATTATGAACCAGAATTGATACATTATTACTAAGTCCACAGTTTAGATTGTTTCATTTTTTAATTTATTACAGTATACAAAAGAGTTTCACTTCACTGCCCTAAAAATACCCTCTGCTTTACACACTCATCACCACCACCCTCTTTTTCCCAAGCACCTGGCAGCTACCAATGTTTTCATTGTCTCTGTAGTTGGAATCATACAATATGTTGCCTTTTTGGACTGCCTTCTTTCACTTATTTAAGCATATGCATTTAAATTCTCCATGTCTTTTCATTGTTTAATAGATCATTTATTTTTATCACTGAAGAAAAATCAATTGTCTGGATGTACCAAAGTTTATCCCTTCACCTACTGAAGGATGTCTTGGTTCCTTCCAAGTTTAGCAATCATGAATTGCTATAAACATTCATGTGCAGGTCTTTTTTTTATTTTGGGACATGTTGTTAACTTGTTTGGATAAATACCTAGGAGCATGATTGATGGATCCTATGGTAAGCTTGTGTTTAGATGTCTAAAAAACTGCCAACCTGCCCTGCAATGACTGTACCATGTTGCGCTTCCACCCGCAATGAAAGAGAGTTCCTACTGTCCCACATCCTCACCAGTGTTTTGAGTTTTTACCATTCTAATAGGTGTATGTATAGTAGTATTTTGTTTTAATTTTCAGTTCCCTGATAATGTGATTATTTAGCATCTTTTCATATGTTAATTTGCCATCTGTTTATCTTATTTGGTGAGGTATCTTAGACCATTTCCCCATTTACAGCTGGGCCTTTTTTTTTTTTTAATCTTATTGTTGAGTCTTAGGACTTCCTTTTATATTTTGGATACCAGTCCTTTATCCATATGTGTTTTACAAATATTTTCTCCCAATCCATAGTTTGTCTTTTCTCTTAACAGTGTCTTTTGCAGAGCAGAAGCTTTTCATTTTAATAAAGTTCAACTTACCACTTTTTTCATGGATTATACTTTTGGTAATTATATCTAAAATATTGCCAAACCCATAGTCACCTAGATTTTTCTGCAGTATTATCTTAGAAGTTGTATAGCTTTGCATTTTACATTTAGGTTTTGAATTGCTAATTTTGTGAAAGGTGTAAGGTCTGTATCTAGATTCTTTATATGAGTTTGTGTATGTCCAGTGGATCCAACACCAATTTGTTGAAAAAACTATCCTTTCTCCATTGGATTGCCACTTAGTGTTGTTTTTTTTATTGGAAAAGTCTTAATTCTTGGTGCTGTGGTAAAATCTTGAATTTTCGTTGAACTTGTTGAGGACCTAAGAAGGACTGTATGAGTCAAACATGAATGTCTTGAGGGTATGTGGAGCAAGGAGGATGTATTCTGCTGGGGCTACCACACACTGCCACACATTAGACTTAAACAATGGAAGTTTTTGTCTCACTGTTCTGGAGGCAACAAGTCCAGGATGAAGATATCAGCAAGCTTGGTTTTTTCTTGAGTCCTTTCTCCTTGGCTTGCAGGTGGCTGCCTTTTTCTCTGTGTCCTCACATGGTCTTTTTTCTGTGCACACATCCCTGGTGTCTCTGTGTACAGATTTCCTCTTATAAGGACACCAGTCACGTTGGATTGGGCCCACCTCAGTGACCTCATTACTGAAATGACCCTTTAAAGGCTTTATCTCCATTTATGGTCATATTTTGAGATACTGGGGTTATGGCTTCAACATGTGGATTTTGGGGGGATACAGTTCAACCCATAACAGAGCTATACGAAGAATAGAGTAAATGCAGTATATATCCTTTCTAAGAGATAAATATATATATAAAATCTGATTCTGATAAACATGAAATAGATTAACTGATTGCCCTTAATAAAGCTTTAGGAATGAGTATCTCAGTAGTATAATTGTCAAATAAAGATTCCTTTTCTAAGGCACTTAAATTATATCTTGAGCAAATTATACTGTATAATTTGATGTAGAGCTTAGAAGAGTATATGATGCTTCTCTTAAATTATAAAGTGGTTGTAATCTGATACTAAAATAGAACCTGAAAAGTACAGCCAAAGGCAAAAACTATGACTCATTCTTAAATAAAACTAATATTTAACTGATCATTGGTTAAGGAAGGAATTTTGAAACTTGAAGGAACAGGATTATTAAAAGCTCAGTTGGTTTGACTATATAAAAATTAAAATCTTATACATGTAAAAAAACAAAACAATGAAATTAGACAGTTAATATCGTACCTTTTAAAGAACTTTAAATGACTTTGAAAACCTCAAAATCAGTGGGCAAAGGATGAGAACAGTTCAGAAAATATGTGAAGAATTAATAACCATATTGGAAAATTTTAATCTCACTAGGAGCCAAAGAAATGAAAAAAGTATTAAGATATTGCCTTTTATTTATTAGATTAGCAAAGATTTAAGAATGTGATAATTTCTAGTGCTGATGGCATTTATCCAAATACTACTGATAAGAAAGTAAGATTGGAAGAATAATTACAAAATGTATGAAAAGTCTAAAATAGTGTTTATACTTTTAACCTAGTAATTCCTTTTGTAGGATTTATCTCAAGGAAATAATGAGCAATTCAGTGAAAGGTTTATTCGCAATCATGTTCAGCAGAGCAGTATGGAATAGCAAGACACTGGAAATGTCCAGATGTTCAGTATTAGGTGTATGTTAAGAAAATCATAGAACATTTCCAAAACAGTCTATCTTGTAACAGTTTCATATCAACATACTTTTCATCCTTTTCACTTTAAAAAACTTTAAAACTGTAAACTACACCGTCCTTCAAAAAGACACTTATAAATTACATATGTACAATGTAGAAAAGAGTTATAAAATATACTCAAGTTGTCTTTACTGGGGTTTAAAAATAGAATTTCTTTCAATTTATTATCAGTTTATAAAAGGAATGCATGCATGCTCAGTTGCTTCAGTCACGTCTGACTCCTTGCGACCCCATGGACTGCAGCCCCCAGGCTCCTCTGTCCATGGAGATTCTCCAGGCAAGAATACTGGAGTGGGTTGCCATGCCCTCCTCCAGGGGGCTTCCCCACCCAGGAATTGAACCGGAGTCTCCTGTATTGACCACTAGTGCCACGTTCAGTTTCCATTTGAATTGGAAAGAAGGAAAAAAAAAACTTAACCTTCTTTGTATCTTTATCTGACTTATAGTCATTTATGGATAGAAATAAGATCAGTGTACCCAAATTCTTGAATGCTGTTTTTATCTGCTACTTAGCAACTACTTCATTATTTTTTCTGATCTTTAAATTCTAACACAAAAAAATCCAATACATAATTAAAACAGCTTTCAGAGAAATGGTTATAATATTATGGGATAAAAAACACATACACATATATAGATGAAGAAATCAAATTATAGAAAAATAGAGTTAAAATACAGAAAATACATAAGACGTATTTGTGTTTTTCAAACTTCTGACATATTTTACACAGCAGCATACACAGACGTTTCATGAAGTGGTACTCACTACTTGCTGTGTGCTCCAGTATTTTCTTTGTGTTCTTTTTTGCCCACCTTTTCAAATGCTTCTTGCAACTTACAAATGAGTCTTGACTGCAGTTTGGAAAACAGACTTACATAGTAGGAAGGTGAGGGTAACAAATTTGACCCTGCATTTCTTAGAAAGTTAACCATTAGGGAGAAACAAAAACATGTTTTTGGGCAGTCATAACTGTATGAAGAATGGAAGTGAGATGGTATGTCTATAAACTTTTCATGGTGACTTTGATCTTTGTTAAACTGCTGTGAAGTTCCCTTGGTCTCACCTAACTGCAGTGTTACTCTGTAGCTAAGGAGACAACTGTCCCAGGAGAAGCACCTACGGGAATCTCTTGAGAAATCTGGATCAGCCTTGCTACTGAGAATACAAGAAATGGAAGCAACAGTGGAGGTGGAACGGAAACAGGTAGTGAGATTTTCTCTCCTTGTTTATGTTGGGGAAGTGAAACCAAAAGGGAAAAGCCCGTGTTTTGGCTACAAACCTATAGTTTTGCTTATTTCCTCTAGATTTATTAAATTCTTTCCTTTAGTAATCCGCTATTAACACTCTTACTACAACTTAAAAAATTTTAGTCCAAAATAAGCACTCTAATGCCGTTCAGTCCAATACTCTTACCTTATGAATGGGGAAGCAAAGGACAAAGAAGTTATTATGTGTCAGGGTTTATAGAGGTGAACTGTTAGCTCCTGGGAGGGAATCATTCCCCTACCACATACTCTGTGTTCCAGGAATTGACTTTGGAAGGTATTGCCCTAGTCTCGTATTATATGTACATGATGTAGATAGAAAAGAAGGATTAAACTGAGCTGACATTTGAAGCAAAGAATACCAGTAAGTCAAGTAATCAGGAATGTGTTTACATGGCTGTTTTCAGTTCTCGTTATCTATTTTAGCATAATATTTTTGCCTCCAAAAGTTGTTATTTGAAGTACCTATATGTATGGCTCAAGATTGTAAAGAATCTGCCTGCAGTGCCAAAGACCCAGGTTTGATCCCTGGGTGGGAAAGATTCCTTGGAGAAGGGAATGGCCACCCACTCCAGTATTCTTGCCTGGAGAATTCCACAGACAGAGGAGCCTGGCAGGCTCCAGTCCATGGGATCGCAAAGAGTCAGACATGACTGAGTTTGTCACTCAAGTTCACTCACGCATATGTAATTTCAGTTCAGTTCAGTTCAGTTGCTCAGTCGTGTCTGACTCTCTGCGACCCCATGAATCGCAGCACACCAAGCCTCCATGTCCATCACCAACTCCAGGAGTTAATTTAGGAGATTCTAAATTACAAGCACCCAAGGCAATCAGTAGCTTCAGATCCTAATACCTATAATTAGATTATGTAATGTTTATTATTTTAAGCAGTACTGTCCCTAACAGTGGAATTATTTAAAGGATTCTACTTAAGGAATTTGCAAATGATCCGTTATTGCTATAATTTATACTGCCAATATAGAGGCCAGTAACCACATGTGGTTATTTACATTTAAATTAGTTTAAATAAAAGTAAAGGTTCCGTGCCTCACGCTGGCCACATCTCGAGTGCTCAGCAGTTGGTCCTGAGCTGGTGCCTGCTGTGTCTCCTGGATGGCCCCACTGTAGGATGCTGTACTCTGCTGAGATCTTGAACATAAAAATCCTGCTTCTTCCTCCAGTAACGTTCAGAAAATCTGCTTTACACCTGTGCTGTAAGATAGCTTAAAAGGAGTTTTTTTTTTTTTTTTTTTTGCACAATTTCAGGTGCAAATTTTGCAGGAGAACTGCATTGCCCTACGCAGTTCTATTCAGACCACCCAGGAACTACTGGCACAGGAGCAGCAACAGAAAGGAGAGTTGGAGACCGCTTCCTCACAGCTCAAGTCTGACCTAGGTATGAAAACGGATGCTGGAAACTTCACTTTTGTTAGTTTGTTGAGATTTTGTGCAAAAGCTTTCAAGATTCCAAATTCTTGTAGTGGCCAGTGATACTGGTATTCCCACAGAATGTAAAAAATTGCTGACTTTCTTTCTGTCCATGGCACTGAGGGGAAGAAACTAGAATTTGACCCTCTTAATTTTAAACTAATTATTTAGATTTTTACCAAGTTTATTTAATTGTTTGTGGACTTGGGACTGTTTGGGTTCTATTCAATGCTATCTAGATTGAATGTTGGGTTATAGAGTGCTAATAAGAGAATGAGGCCATTAATCCTTGCTGAGTTACTGATTCTAACCATTTATCATGTCAGACTCTCCATTCTTCAGGTTATCAGTCTATTTTGGTGAACTTATATTTGTAGAAATGGATGGTTGTAAGGTACTATAGACAGAGCTTAGATTAACTTGTTTAACATTTGTTTTTTTTTAAAGAGTCCTTAAAGATGCAAAGCTAGAAAATGGAAGTGTCTAGACTTGATCCCAGGGTGCTTGGAGACATGTTTCTTCCAATCCAACATCCTTTATCAGACTGCTGTTTGTTAATATATAATTATAAAGGCAGTTTTCAAAGAGATCTCACTGTAGAAATCAGAGTTCCAGTGCAGTGCCTCACAAGTGAATAACACTTCATGGTTTAAATAGGGCTTTCATAAAAATTATCTCAGGTAATACACAAAACTACCTATACTTTCCAGAGTTACAGGATGAATAAATAGTGAAGTGAGACCTAAACTGGATCTTCTAACTCCAAACCCAATGTTCTTGTTATTGCGGCTTCTACAGTGTGGCTGTAATGAGGGTGAGGAAAGAGAAATGAAATTAAAAAAAAAAAAATAGAGCAAAGAGTAATCCATTTAATGGTTTTACTTGCTGCTTTTAGCAGAAGGTACTCTTTTGCCATATAGTTGTCAAGTAGTGAATTATTCTGTGAAGTTCTCACTGATAATGCTCCAGAATAAGTTTCTGTCTTCCTATGATTGCATACTTAAAAAAACACAATTACATTTTATGATACTATGAGTATCCCATTTGAGCCTTACAGCAAACTTGTGAGAAAGATAAAATATACCTCATTCTACAGAAGAATAAAAGATGTATATTGAAGGACCCCCAATAAATAGAATAGCTGGGACTAAAATACAGATCTTTCTGTTATATTAGTTGTCCTTCTGATTAAGTGATTTTTAAAAAATGTTTCTTTCTTGATAGATTAATGCTTTCCTTTTGAATTTTTAAAGAATATATGAAAGACCATTAAAAACATTAAGATTAGAACAACAGTAATTCAAACTAACATAAAGAAAAAGAGACCTGTCTCAATACCAGCTATATGCTTCATATTGAATAATAGATGTTTTACATGCATGCAATTTTATTACTCAAAAATACAAATATTGATAGTTATTATAACTAGATTAGTAAAAGGAATGCCTTTAGATATTTGCTTCAATGGATTTTAAAATGTACCTTTTTATTATTAGCAATAAATATGTATATATATGTGTGTGTATATGTGTGTGCATGAATACACACACACTAAAGTGATTACATTGTTCTCCTAAATAGAATAAACTTTGATTCTTTCTTTGAGTAGTGGATTTCCAAGATAGATCATATAGTTTACCTTTTTGATCCTTCACATACGTTAAATTAGACTTTATTTAAAATAAGTCTTGAACTCAATTTCAAGAAGTATACTTTTCCTGAGTATATCGTAAATGTGAATTTTTATATGTTTTATAATTTTTCTGGCTTTAAATACTTAAGTGACAAAATTAATAGATCTTTATGAATTTTCTGTGAAGCCAAATATTAATCTCAGAAGAGTTTACGTATTTTGGCTACTAGTATATCAAGGGCTTCCCTGGTGGCTCGGTGGTAAAGAATCTGACTGCTAATGCAGGAGACTCGGGTTCCATCCCTGGGTCGGGAAGATCCCCTAGAGAAGGAAATGCCAAACTATTTGCCTATTTTTGTCTTTGGTTTTCTCTTCACTATATATACAGACTCTCTGAGTGGTTTCAAATCGCCCCCCACCCCCACACACACACCTCAAATCATCCTCCTGAGTTCCAGATGGTATCTTACTGCCAACTAATCATCTATATTTAGATACCTTACAAATACCTCAAAACACATGATGAAAGCTTAAGTGTTGGAGTCATTATTACTCATTATATCTCCCAAACCTGCTGCTTGCCCTGAATTCTGTATTTCATTAGATCCACCATCCACTCCGCTGTCCAGGGCGGCACACTAGATAATTTTCTTGACTCATCTGTTGCCTTCGCCTCACTGGTCAGTCACCAAGTCCTGACAATCTTCTGCTTACTCTTCTACATTCCCATTGTCATTACTTTAGAGCCGCTTTCATTGTTTTACACTTTGGTTACTGCAACAGCTACTAAACTGATCTCCCTGTTTTTATGGAGTCTTCGTCAGAGTAATCTAACAAAACAGCTTTTGATCGTTTGCCTCGCCGGCTTGAAATCCCTCAGAAACTTGTCATTATCTGTGTATTGAGCAAAATGTGGCCTCATTTACCATTGCATGTGACTGTGGACTAGTTTTCCATGATTTAGTTTCAAGTCTATAAAAACATGATAGAAATACGGGCGTTCTGCTTATTTCTGCAAAATACAGACTAAAAATCTTTTTTAAAAAATGAAAATTTCTCAGGCGAAAAAATACCATGTTATCTCAATATAGTTGTAAGTTATTAACATCTTAGTTATGTGAACTTTTTGTCTTTAGTTTCTAGAGACGACATCATTTCCAAGTTGGTTGAAGAAAATAAGGTAAATTTAGAGCTTTAGAGTACAGAGGTTTTCTTTCATCTCTTCACTAAGTAATATTTCCTCATTCATGTTGGTTTATAGTCCTTCTGATTCTTCTAAAATCTTTATTAAAAGTTTCAGTGTATATGAGTTTATATCCAGAACTGTTATCAACTGGATATTATTAAATAAATTATTTCATGCAGATTATTAGAATTTGAAAAAAGGTAAATTGGCAAAAATAAGATGTATTTGCATTTTATACCTATTGTCAATGAACTGTAATGAAGTTTTTTTAATAATATGTAAGAAATATTAACTATTTTTGTTGATGGCTGCTCAGTATCATGAATGTATGTACTTAATACTGCTGAACTAAACAAACTTGATACGTAAATATTTTTAAGTGAACTGTACACTTAAAAATGGTAAAAATGAGTATAGTTCCCTGTGCTATGTATATAGTAGGTCATTTTTGATTGTTATTTTATGTTAATCCCAACCTCCTAATTTATCCCTCCCCACCCTTCCCCCATAAGGGAAAATCTGAAAAAGAATGTGTATATTATTATATATATTCTTATTATATATGTATATATTATTGTATACATAATATATATACATTATATATACATATATTACTATATAATATGCGTGTATATAATATAAACATAATATATATATTATGTATATATTGTATATATTAACATTATATATATAATATATAGTATCAATGTTATATATAGAATTATATATATAATTAACCATTTATAATTAACCATTAATATATAATATAGAATGTTAATATATATTAACATTTTTATATAACTAAATATATAACATTTATATATAACTGAATAAATATATAACATTTATATATAACTGAATCACTAAAACTAACAATATTGTTAAATCAACTATACTTCAATTTAAAAAAGACATTTCATTAAAAAGATTTTAAAAGTGGTTAAAATGATAAATCTTGTTATGTGTATTCTACTACAATAAAATAAAAAAGATAGAAATAAATGTTACTACCTTTATATCTTAAAATATTTCTAAATCAGTCTCATGGTGTAGATGTTATATGATGTTTACTTGATGCTTCTTCTGGAAAACTAGAAAAGTGAAGGAAGAGGACTTAGACTTTGTTCATCCCCATTAGACTTAAGTACTGGTTAGGTAGACCATCCCACAACTCACATCCCTGTCACCTTCCCTCATCTGAAAGGGAACATTTTTTTCACAGAATGAAGGCACTTTCTTCTGCTCCACAGGTATTCCTTGATGAAAATATCTTCCCCTACTTACAATTTGAAAAGATCCTTGCATCTGTTTCTTTGAAATAATAAGATGTTACTGCTACTTGGAAGAAATGTATATGTAATTAACAAATATTTCATCTTAGTGTAGTTTTCTTGACATATGAATACTAGGTAAATACTAAGGTTTGTTTTCTTTAATTCAGATTTCTAAGCAAATTCTTTCTAATTGGAATCCCAGTATGAAAATATTTTTAATAAATATTTTTGATAACTTATAAATAGACATTTGGGAGTTGAAGATACCAAAATCTTAAAAAAGTCCTTTTCTATGTGTATCATTAGAACTTGAACTGGTACTGGCCACAGTACAGAACGGGTATTTTGATAGAGGTATATGTAATAACTCTTACACATAGAAAATGAGAAATTTTTTTTTCCCTATAGAATATACAGATGTCTTTCAATAAGGAACATGAAGGAAATGCATATTTGAGGTCTGAAATAGTATCTCTTCATGAAGCATCAGAAAAAGCACAGGTAAATCTTCCCATTTCTCTAATGTTTAGACGGTAATTTTGTTCAATTAAGTAACCAAGAATAATCCTGGTTACATAAATTCATACCATTGCCATCATCTAAAATTTTTATTTCCTTAAGATTTGTTTCATTTATGAAGCATCATCAGATTAACTCCAATTCCCATCTCTAAATTCCTGTGATACGTAGGTATCTGAGATACACTGTTATGTCATTCACTAGTCTATACTTTGTGTGCTAATTTACTCATTAAATATATACCTTTTATTTCCCCCGTTGAACTTCTAAGCAGTTCAGTGCCAAGGGCTATGTCTTATTCTTTCTTTGTGTCTTCTTTGTCAAAGCACAGTAAGAACCTAATAAATAATTGCTGATATTGGAGGTGTATGAAATCATTTAATGTGGAATGGTGGTCCCCAAATTCAGCTAATGTTTTGTGTATATGCATGTGTATAGAGAGGAGTCACCACCTATACAGGAAACCGTGTTATTTCTCATAGGGCTCAATGAAATAGTGTTGATCAATTGAAAGAACTTTTTGTTAGTACAATTTGATGTTTCAGTGTTAGGATCATAGTGTTGCTATGCTCTTTATGATAAAGAAAATACAAAATGTGTCATTTCGTAAAAGTGATAACAGTAACTACTAATGAGTTCAGTCACAAAGTCATACCTGACTCTTTGTGACCCCATGGACTGCAGCACCCCAGGCTTCCCTGTCCTTCACTATCTCCTGTAAACTTGCTCAAACTCATGTCCGTTGAGTCAGTGATGCCATTCAACCATCTCATCCTCTGGCATCCCCTTTTTCTCCTGCCCTCAATCTTTCCCAGCATCAGGGTCGTTTCCAATGAGTGGGCTCTTTCCACCAGGTGGCCACAATATTGGAGCTTCAGCCTCAGCATCAGTCCTTCCAGTGACTATTCAGGGCTGGTTTCCTTTAGGATTGACTGGTTTGATCTTGCTGTCCAAGGGACTGTCAAGAGTCTTCTTCAGAACCACAGTTTAAAACCATCAATTCTTAGGTGCTTAGCCTTCTTTATGCTCCAGCTCTCTATTACTATTCTTACTATAAATGATGGTTAAGATTTACCCAACCCATACTGTACACTATGTTACTAACAAATTGTAGTTCTCTCAATAGCACTACTACAGAAACTTTTTTCTCATTTTAAAGGTAAGAAAGGTGAAATACAGAGAGGTTTAATAATATAACTAATATGTGACACAGTTGGAATTTGAGCCCAGCAATCTAACTCTAAAGAATATTAGTTATTTCTTTTCAAAGAGCAACAGTTCTCCTCTGTCTCACCTCTCAAGTGTTCCTCAATGAATAGTTTGTATGTCTGGTTATAACTTTAAAATGTTCCTTAATGTATTTCTATCTACTTTGCTATACACACTACTTATGATGCTGTCCACATAGTCTTTCATCTAGCTCTCCTTTCTTGTTACTAATTTTTGAAGGTTTTTTCTATTAATTCTTCAGAGTTATTTGCCCAATCCTTAAAGAACTTGTATATTAAAACATAAGATCCTTACCAAATATAGTTTTCAAAAATAACTGAGAATTAAGATAGATATTTTCCATAGGAATACAAATTTAAAAATACCAAAAGGAAAAAGAATTATAAACCAACTACATGTTTAATAGATATGTTGCACAAAAGACTTCTGTTTCATTTTGGAAGATTAATCCTGTGAAATGGTACAGTCATCTGTATTTTGCTTTTTTGAATACTGTAATTGGTGATGAAGGAGCTTAGCTATTTTGTGTTATCAGCTAAACAGTTCTAAAAACTCATCATCCAATTTTGGGAATGGATTTGTATAACATTGACCATGCATCTACATTGTAAATACCATTCTGTACATATCTTGCTCTGATTGACCAGCATGCAAAATGCAAAAGAACAAAAGATTGGTAAACTGCCAAATGCTTCAGTTGTTCTACCAAATCAACAAATTTGTCTTTTTAATTTAGAATTATTTAGGATGGTGATTCCAAATATTTGAAAGTATTTTATAATTAAATATCCATTGGGTTAAATAAAGTTCACATATATGGTGAAATAATACTATGAAATACTATGTAATTGTTAAAAATAATGATGTGTAAGTAAAAAGAATTATTTATTGGAGAGATCTGTGATTTCCTATATATGTTGTCTTAGATTTTAAATGACCAGCTGACCAGAAAGTGTTCAGAATTGAGCAGCATGCTTCAGACTGTTAAAATGGAAAATACCAGAATCATTGCTGACCACCAAGCCATTCTGCAGGTATTTATTTTTATTTTTTTCACAATAGTAAAAGATGCTTATTAGTTTCCGTAATCAATAGCCAGATAAAAAATGTAATAACAATTGCAAGCCATAATGGAAGCATGATTAACCTAACAATATAAAATAATTACATACAATTTGGGGGAATCAAGCAGAGTTATGTGCACATGTTTTCTTCCACCCAGTGTCCTTTGGTTAGTGCATTTAATCAATTTACATTGAAGGTAATTATCTATGTGTATGATCCTGTTACTATTTTCTCAATTGTTTGGGGCTTATTTTCTGTAGATCTTTTCCTTGTCTTGTGTTTCCTGCCTGGAGAAGTTCCTTTAGCATGTGTTGTAAAGCTAGCTTGGTAGCGCTGAATTCTCTTAACGTTTGCTTGTCTGGAAAGCTTTTGGTTTCTCCATCAAATCTGAGAGTCTTGCTGGGTGGAGTATCCTTGGTTGTACATTCTTCCTTTTCATGACTTTAAACATTGTGGCATTCCTTTCTGGCTTGTAGGGTTCCTGTTGAGAAATCAGCTGATAATTTGATGGGTGTTCCCTTGTATGTTGTTTGTTGTTTTTCCCTTGTTATTTCTAATATTTTATCTTTGTCTTAAATTTTTGTCAGTTTGATTACTATGTGTCTTGGTATGTTCCTCCCTGTGTTTATCCTGATGGGGACTCTCTGTGCTTCCTGGACTTGATTGACTATTTCCTTTCACATGTTAGGAAAGATTTTAGCTGTTTTTGCTTCAAGTATTTTCTCATGTCTTTTCTCTCTCTGTTGGTGATAGAGAGCATTTTATGTTGTCCCAGAGGTCTCTTAGGCTGTCTTCCTTTTTTTTTTTTTCATTCTTTTTTCTATATTGTGTTCTACAGCACTGATTTCCACCATTCTATCCTCCAAGTCATTTATCCATTCTTCTGCCTGTTATTCTGCTATTGATTCCGTCTAGTATGTTTTCATCTCTGTTTGTCTGTTCTTTAGTTCTTTTAGGTCTTTACTGAACATTTCTTGCATCTTCTCCATTGTTTTCCTGATATCCTAGATCATCATCACTATCATTGTTCTCAATTGTTTTTCTGGAAGGTTGCCTATCTCCATTTTATTTATTTGTTTTTTCTGCCATTTTATCTTGTCCCTTCATCTGGAACGGAACTTTCTGCTTTTCATCCTGATTAACTTTCTGTAATACGAATTTTGTTCTACCTGATGTGGGCTTGTGGTTTCTTGCTTCTTCAGTGTGCCCTCTGATGGAGGAGGTTAAGAGGCTTGTTAAGCTTGATGATAGGAGGGACTGCGTCTTGCTCTGGTGAGCAGGGCCATGCTCAGTTCAGTTCAGTCGCTCAGTCATATCCAACTCTTTGTGACCCCATGCAGCACACCAGGCGTCCCTGTCCATCACCAACTCCTGGAGCTTATTCAAACTCATGTCCATTGAGTTGGTGATGCCATCCAACCATCTCATCCTCTGTTGTCCCCTTCTCCTCCCACCTTCAATCTTACCCGGCATCAGGGTCTTTTCAAATGAGTCTGCTCTTCACATCAGGTGGCCAAAGTAGTGAAGTTTCAGCATCAGGGCTTCCAATGAATATTCAGGACTGATTTCCTTTAAGATTGACTGGTTGGATCTCCTTGCAGTCCAAGGGACTCTCAAGAGTCTTCTCGAACACCACAGTTCAAAAGCATCAATTCTTTCGGTGCTCAGCTCTCTATATAGTCCAACTCTCACATCCATACATGACCACTGGAAAAAACATAGCTTTGACTAGATGGACCTTTGTCGGCAATGTAATGTCTCTGCTTTTTACTATTGCTGCTTAGGTTGGTCATAACTTTCCTTCCAAGGAGCAAGCATCTTTTAATTTCATGGCTGCAGTCACCATCTGCAGTGATTTTTGGAGCCCCCAAAAACAAACTCACTGTTTCCACATGTATTTGCGGTGAAGTCATGGGACCGAATGCCATGATCTTAGTCTTCTGAATGTTGAGTTTTAAGCCGTCTTTTTCCACTCTCCTCTTTCGCTTTCATCAAGAGGCTCTTTAGTTCTTCGCTTTCTGCCATAAGGGTGGTGTCTCTGAGGTTATTGACATTTCTCATGGCAATCTTGATTCCCACTTGTGCTTCATCCAGGCAAGCATTTCATGTGATATACTCTGTAGGGTGTATAAATAAGCAGGGTGACAGTATACAACCTTGACAAATTCCTTTCCCAGTTGGAATCAGTCTGTTGTTCCATGTCCAGTTCTAACTGTTGCTTCTTGACTTTCACACAGATTTCTCAGGAGGCAGGTAAGGTGGTCTGGTATTCCCATCTCTTTCAGAATTTTCCACCATTTGTTGTGATCCACACAGTTAAAGGCTTTGGTGTAGTCAATAAAGGCAGAAGTAGATGTTTTTCTGGAACTCTCTTGCTTTTTCCATGATCCAGCGGTTGTTGGCAATTTGATCTCTGGTTCCTCTGCCTTTTCTAAAACCAGCTTGAACATCTGGAAGTTCACGGTTCAAGTACTGTTGAAGCCTGGCTTGGAGGATTTTCAGCATTACTTTAGTAGCGTGTGAGATGAGTTCAATTGTGTGGTAGTTTGAGCGTTCTTTGGCATTGCCTTTCTTTGGGATTGGAATGAAAACTGACCTTTTCCAGTCCCATGGCCACTGCTGAGTTTTCCACATTTGCTGGCATATTGAGTGCAGCCCTTTCACAGCATCATCTTTTAGGATTTGAAATAGCTCAACTGGAATTCCATTACTTGCACTAGCTTTGTTTGTAGTGATACTTCCTAAGACCCACTTGACTTTGCATTCCAGGATGTCTGGCTCTAGGTGAGTGATCACACCATCGTGGCTATCTAGGTCATGAAGATGTTTTTTGTATAGTTCTTCTGTGTATTTTTGCCACCTCTTCTTAGTATCTTCTGCTTCTGTTAGTTCCATACCATTTCTGTCCTTAATTGTGCCCATGTTTGCATGAAATGTTCCCTTGGTGTCTCTAATTTTCTTAAAGAGATCTCTAGTCTAAGCGTATTTTGCATCTAACAGATACTCAATAAATATTTTTCATTATTTCAAACATTGTGTGTTTACCCCATGTAAGTATTGTTATGATACTAGATCTGGATAGAATTATGGTAGTGAACAAGACAAATCCCTACTTTCATGAAATTTACCACTTAGTAGACTGAATAATGTGACTTATATACATAACACTTTAATAAACATTTTAAAACCTTGGAATATGACACAAGTGAGATCCCGTTTTATCAAGTATGAAGGTGTGAGGATTTGCCTTGTAATCAATATTGTTCAAAACAATGTATTTTAAAGTATGTTTACAAAAGTAATTCTTAGCATGTACCATATTTACAAAAGCTTTATAAATTGTGGATAGAGGGAGTATGCATAAAAATGGTAAGCCAGAGAAAAATTAATTGTGCAAAACAGTTACAGACTTCTGCTCTCACAGTATCTGAGCACAGTTTCAGATACTGTCAAAAGAATTTAAACTGTGAAACATGATTGTCCTTGGAGAGTGGAATTATTTGGAAGAGGTGTGGAGGAGTTAGAGGTGGAAGAATTTTTTTACTTTATATACATTGATATTGTCTTACTTTTTAAAGTATAGTACCATGTTGAAATTTTAAATTACCAAAATATACCTAATATAGTTCTATATCTGAAAATTTGTTCATGTTAGGAGTCATAAAATTTTGCAGCAAGCTAGGTAAATGATGCACCTTGATTGTTGGCGAGAAGAGCTGTAAAGTGATAAAATTGTGGTCAAGTCAGGGTAGGGACAAAGAGAAAGCTGGACATTAAGATAAATTCTTTCAAAAAGAGGTTTTATTTATATAAATTAGATTTTACTTTTGTAAGTATCAGTAGCTTTGATTAGTTATTTAGAATAATATCCTATCAAGTAACTTCTGGCATCTCAGCTTTTAATATTACTTCTAACAGGAGGAGCAGAAAATGATGACACAGACATTTCAAGAACAAAACTTACTGCTGGATGCAGCCCATGCCAGTATCACAAGTGAGCTACAGACTGTTCAGAATGAAAAAACACAACTCCAAGTGCATCTGTAAGTAAATTGTAGGCAACTTTTGCATTTTTTGCTTTTGCACTTGTATTTCATATCTTTAATGCAAAAGTTTTGATTCTGCATTTGCTGGGCCAGCCACAAAAATAAAGACACTGCTTTCACAGAACTAATTTTGTTAGAACATTTTGGTAATTGCTCTCAGGCAGGAGATATGTTCTGTAAGAACATTTAGTCATAAAGAAGAGCTCTCATTTAGCTTTCATATTTCCTTGTTCTCTTCCTGCAGGGACCATTTAATCCTTGAGCATAACCAATGTATCCAGAAAGCACAAGAGGCTGAGAAGAGGGCAACAGTCCAGAAAGAGCTGCTAGAATCCACTATTGCAAGATTGCGAGGTGACCTGGAAGCATCAACGCAAGAGAAGAAGTCTCTGCTAGAGGAGAAAGACAGACTTCAGAAAGAGGTGGGTGGAGGCAGGTTTGTTACCTCCTGGTTGTGGGCGGTGGTCTTGTTTTAAAATTGTATGTTAAGTGCAAAAGACAAGAAAAGAAATACAACCCAGATGGAGTTTGTCTGAGTTACCCATGAAAGAAGTCTTTGGGTGGGTAATCTATGTCTTTTAGCCATGTGAGTAGTCTGTGCCAAATAGTACCCTTACATAGCATTAGTGAAAGTTAACTAACCATTCACACATCCTCATGTTAGTTAAGGGGTCAGATTTTAAAAATCAATTTTGCCCAGTGGGAGTGGGACAGTGTAGCAGAAACAGTGTAAGGGAAAACAGCCCTGTCTTCCTAGTTAGGAAGGAGCCAGCAGAGTCTGACATGCAGACGTGTCTTTCTAATTTCAGGGCTATTTGTGAAGTCTGCTCTGCCTCAGAGACTCCCTGAGTGGCCCCTTTTCTGAGAGGATGTGCTATCTCTGCAGTGTAGGTATTAACTCACATGCAGGGTGTGTCTGCTATAGTAGAGCCTGTCAACTGTTTTTAAAAGACTGGTTTCCTTTTTCCCCTCGCTTCTTGGGCAGGTTAATAAAACAGAGAAAGAAGTAGCAGAAGAAAAATGCAACTTGGAAAAAGAATTAGCTAAAAACAAGGTATTGCACGTTTTCTTTCTTTTTGTGTCATTATGTTTTATTTCCTTCTGTACTGCTGCCTGCTGTATCAGCTTATCTTAGTGAGGAGACAGGTTATATTGTTGAATAGCAAAATGTAGGGGGAGTAGAGAAGCTGCGAAGCTGGATGCCCTCAGAGCACTTCAGTCACTTCAGCATAAGGCTGCTTCTGGGAAAGGTTTGCTTGTTGAGCATCTTGTGTTTGCCAGTGAGTCATCACTGCCTCTGACCCTAGTGTTCACCAAGCAGTTTAGCTAGGAAGACTCCCACGACTGAGCTCATGGGCCTGTGGGAAGCAGAGGGATGATTGCTGACAGTGCTTTTCTTAAAAAATTCAATAAAGCTAATTTAGGCTTATTAGTTCTTGCAGTTTTGTGAGATACCTCTTTCTAGGTTCTATTAAGGTAGAATGGCCAGAGAAATGAATACAATCCTTATCGAAATAGAGCAAAAAAAAAGACCAAACAACTTTAAAACATTCCTATTTGCATTTCAGAATTTAAAGAGAGTAGGGATTATGTAGTGTTGTCATCTGGAGTATATCTGGAGCACCAGGGACTATTAGGCCGCCCTACTCAATAAAACTAGCAACAGGTGTCAGATACAGTCATCAAGCCTTGACTGTTCGGCTTCTGGCTCAACTAAATAGTATTCATGTTATCTACCATATATGTAAACTTTTTAAAAAACTAATTTTTATTTATTTTTGGCCATGCTGGGTCTTCGTTGCTGTGCAGGCTTTTCTCAAGTTGTGGTTGAGTGAAGGCTACTCTCTAGCTGGGTGCATGGGCTTCCATTGCAGTGGCTTCTCTTACTGCAGAGCACAGGCTCTGGGCACACAGGCTTCGGTAGGTATGGTTCCCGAGCTCTACAGCACAGGTTCAGTAGTTGTGGAACACGGGCTTAGTTGCTCTGCAGTATGTGGGATCTTCACATATTGGAGACTGAACCTGTGTCTCCCACATTGGCAGGTGGATTCTTGACCACTGAGCCACCAGGGAAGACCTATCTATGTGAACTTTTAGTTTAAGAACTACAGAGAGAAAAAAAGCTAAATTCTGTACTGGAGCTCCAAGACAGTTCACCAAGCTGGCAATACCTTCTGTGGTTTACTCACTCATGTCCAGTGATTCGAAAACAGTCCACCCAAAAGATCTTTAAATAAAGCTGACTTCCAGTGGCTGGGATTTTGCTGGTGTCAATGTGGCCTCAGTATGCTTTTTAAAATTTGGAAAACTGGTGGATACTGTTAATTAATTAATACTTTTTGCTTTAAAATTCTAGTAAATATTTCATGGCTGTGATGAATGGCTATTTATGATTACAACATAACATTATTATTTTGTTTGTCTGGTTTCATTTGTCTTAATGTAGACTAAGTATATGTTCATGGGGCTGAAAGATATTATACTTGCTTGTTTGCTGTTGTTCAGCCAGCAAGTTGTGTCCAACTCTTCACAACTCCATGGCCTGCAGCACGCCAGGCTTCCCTGTCTCTCACCATCTCCTGGAGATTGCCCAAGTTCATGTCCATTGAATTGGTGATGCCATCCAACCATCTCATCCTCTGTGGTCCTATTCTCCTTCTGCCTTCAATCTTTCCCAGTATTAGGGTATTTTCCAATGAGTCAGCTGTTGGCATCAGGTGGCCAAAGTATTAGAGCTTCAGCATCAGTCCTTCCAAAGAATATTCAAGGTTGATTTCCTTTAAGATTGACTGGTTTGATCTCCTTGATGTCCAAAGGGACTCTTCAAGAGTCTTTTCCAGCACCACGGTTCAAGCCAGCTTTTTCACTCTCCTCCTTCACCCTAATCAAGAGGCTCATTAGTTTTCCTTCACTTTCTGTCATTAGAGTGGTATCATCCACATATCTGAGGTTGTTGATATTTCTCCCAGCAACCTTGATTCCCGCTTGTAACTCATCCAGCTTGTCATAACTTATATATGATGTGCTCCGTATATAAGTTAAATAGACAGGGTGACAATAAATAGCTTTGTTGTATTCGTTTCTCAATCCTGAACAAGTCAGTTGTTCCATATAGGGTTCTAGCTATTGCTTCTTGGCCCAATTACAGGTTTCAGGTAAGAGGCCTGGTGTGCTGCAATTCATGGGGTTGCAAAGAGTCGGACACAACTGAGCGACTGATCTGATCTGATCTGATAGGTCTTCATAGAACCATTCAACTTCAGCTTCTCCGCATTAGTGCTTGGGGCATCAACTGGGATTACTGTGATATTGAATGGCTTTCCTTGGAAATGCACAGAGATCATTCTGTCATTTTTAAGATTGCACCCAAGTACTGCATTTTGGACTCTTTTGTTGACTATGAGAGCTACTCCATTTCTTCTAAGAAATTCTTGCCCACAGTAGTAGATATAATGGTCTTTGAATTAAATTCGCCATTCAGGTCCATTTTAGTTCACTGATTGCTAAAATGTTGATGTTCACTCTTGCTGTCTCCTGTTTGACCACTTCTACTTTACCTTGATTTGTGGACTTAACATTCTAGGTTCCTATGCAATATTGTTCTTCACAGCATCAGACTTGACTTCTGTCACTCATCACATCCACAGCTGGGCTTTCTTTTCACTTTGTCTTCTTCTCTTCATTCTTTCTGGAGCTATTTTTCTCCAGTAGCATATTGGGCACCTACCAACCTGGGGAGTTCATCTTGCAGTGTCCTATCTTTTTCCCTTTTCATACTGTTCATGGGGTTCTCAAGGCAAGAATACTGAAGTGGTTTGCCATTCCCTTCTCCAGTGGACCACATTCTGTCAGACCTCTCCGCCATGACCTGTCTGTCTCGGGTGGCCCTCCACGTCATGGCTCGTAGTTTCTTTGAGTTAGACAAGGCTGTGATCCATGTGATCAGTTTGGTTCATTTCAGTTCAGTTTAGTTGCTCAGTTATGTCCAGCTCTTAGCAACCCCATGGACTGCAGCACGCCAGCCCTCCCTGTCCATCACCAACTCCCAGAGTCTACTCAAACACTTGTCCATTGAGTCAGTGATGCCATCCAACCATCTCATCCTCTGTCATCCCCTTCTCCACCTGCCCTCGATCTTTCCCAGCATCAGGGTCTTTCCAAATGAGTCAGCTCTTCACATCAGGTGGCCAAAGTATTGGAGTTTCAGCTTCAGCATCAGTCCTTCCAATGAACACCCAGGACTGATCTCCTTTAGGATGGACTGTTTGGATCTCCTTGCAGTCCAAGGGACTCTCAAGAGTCTTCTCCAACACCACAGTTCAAAAGTATCAATTCTTTGGTGCTCAGCTTTCTTTACAGTCCATCTCTCATATCCATATATGACTATTGAGAAAACCATAGCCATGACTAGAAGGCCCTTGTGGGCAAAGTAATGTCTCTGCTTTTTAATATGCTGCGTAGGTTGGTCATAACTTTCCTTCCAAGGAGGAAGTGTCTTTTTAATTCATGGCTGCAGTCACCATCTACAGTGAATTTGGAGACCAGAAAAATAAAGTCTGTCACTGTTTTCATTGTTTCCCCATCTATTTGCCATGAAGTGATGGGGCTGGATGCCATGATCTTAGTTTACTGAATGTTGAGCTGTAAGCCAACTTTTTCACTCTCCTCTTTCACTTTCATCAAGAGGTTCTTTAGTTCTTCTTCACTTTCTGCCATAAGGGTGGTGTCATCTGCATATCTGAGGTTATTGATATTTCTCCTGGCAATCTTGATTCCAGCTTGTGCTTCATCCAGCCCAGCGATTCTCTTGATGTACTCTGCATATAAGTTAAGTAAGCAGGGTGATAATATACAGCTTTGACGTATTCCTTTTCCTATTTGGAACCAGTCTGTTGTTCCATGTCCAGTTCTAACTGTTGCTTCCTGACCTGCATACAGATTTCTCAAGAGGCAGGTCAGGTGGTTTGATATATCCCCATCTCTTGAAGAATTTTCCAGTTTGTTGTAATCCACACAGTCAAAGGCATTGGCGTAGGCAAGAAAGCAGAAATAGATGTTTTTCTGGAACTCTCTTGCTTTTTTGATGATCCAACAGGTGTTGACAATTTGATCTCTGGTTCCTCTGCCTTTTCTAAAACCAGCTTGAACATCTGGAAGTTCACAGTCCACGTATTGCTGAAGCCTGGCTTGGAGAATTTTGAGCATTACTTTGTTAACGTGTGAGATGAGTGCAATTGTGCTGTAGTTTGAACATTCTTTGGCATTGCCTTTCTTTGGGATTGGAATGAAAACTGACCTTTTCCAGTCCCATGGCCACTGCTGAGTTTTCCGAAGTTGCTGGCATATTGAGTGCAGCACTCTCACAGCATCATCTTTTAGGATTTGAAATAGCTCAACTGGAATTCCATCACCTCCACTTGCTTTGTTCGTAGTGATGCTTCCTAAGACCCACTTGACTTTGCATTCCAGGATGTCTGGCTCTAGCTGAGTGATCACACCATCGTGATTATCTGGGTCATGAAGATGTTTTTTGTATAGTTCTTCTGTGTATTCTTGCCACCTCTTCTTAATGTCTTCTGCTTCTGTTAGGTCCATACCATTTCTGTCCTTTATTGAGCCCATGTTTGCATGAAATGTTCCCTTGGTATCTCTAATTTTCTTGAAGAGATCTCTAGTCTTTCCTTTTCTATTATTTTCTTCTATTTCTTTGTACTGATCACTGAGGAAAACTTTCTTACCTCCCCTTGCTATTCTTTGGAACTCTGCATTCAAATGGTATATCTTTACTCCTTTGCTTTTCACTTCTGTTCTTTTCTCAGCTTTTTATATGGCCTCCTCAGACAGCCATTTTGCTTTTTTGCATTTCTTTTTCTTGGGGATGGTCTTGCTCCCTGTCTACTGTATAATGTCACGAATCTCTGTCCATAGTTGATCAGGCACTCTGTCTATCAGATCTAGTCCCCTAAATCTGTTTCTCACTTCCACTGTATAATCATAAGGGATTTGATTTAGGTCATACCTGAATGGTCTAGTGGTTTTTCCCACTTCCTTCAATTTAAGTTTCATTAGTTTTCTGTGATTGTGGTTTTCATTCTATCTGCCCTCTGATGAATAAGGGTAAGAGGCTTATGGAAACTTCTGGATGGGGGAGACTGACTGTGGGGGAAAGTGGATCTTGTTCTGGTGAGTGGGATCATGCTCAGTAAATCTTTAATCCAATTTTTTGTTGATGGATGTGGCTGTGTTCCCTCCCTGTTATTTGCCCTCAGGCAAAACTGGACCAGTGCCTCCACCAGAGACTCCTGGACCCTCACTGGCAAGTCTGGTTCAGTCTCCCACTGGCCACCAAAGTCAAATTTCCCGGGGGTTCTCAGTCCCTTTGCCGGATCCCCAGGTTGGGAAATCTGCTGTGGGTCCTAGAACTTTCTTAACAGTACAAGAATTTCCTTGGTGTAATTGTTCTGCATTTTGTGGGTCATCTGCTCAGCAGTTCTGTGGTGGAGCTAATGGCCACCTCCTCCAAGAGAGCTTATGCTACATGCTGCATTATACCAAATCCTCCTCAGACAACCACTTTGCCTTTTTGCATTTTTTTTCTTTGGGATGGTTTTGTTTGCTGCCTCCTGTACAATATTTCGGACCTCTGTCCATAGTTCTTCAGGTACTCCGTTTACTAGATCTAATCCTTTGAATGTATTCATCACCTCTGCTATATATTCATAAGAGATTTAAGTCATTCCTGGCTGGTCTAGTGGTTTTCCCTGCTTTCTTTAGTTTAAGCCTGAATTTTGCAATGAGGAGCTGATCATCAGAGCCATAGTCAGCTCCAGGTCTTCTTTTTGCACACTGTATACAACTTCAACTCCATCTTTGGCTACAAAGAGTGTAATCAATCTGATTTTGGTATTGACTATTTGATGATGTCCATGTGTAAAGTGGTCTCTTTTGTTGAAAAAGGGTGCTTGCTATGGCCAGTACATTCTCTTGGCAGAATACTGTTAACTTTTGCCCTGCTTCCTTTTGTACTCCAAGGCCAAACTTGCCTGTTACTCCAGGTATATCTTGACTTCTTTTGTATTCCAGTCCCCATGATGAATCCCAAAGAAAGGCAATGACAAAGAATGCTCAAACTACCGCACAGTTGCACTCATCTCACACACTAGCAAAGTAATGCTCAAAATTCTCCAAGCCTGGCTTTAACAGTACGTAAACCGTGAACTTCCAGATGTTCAAGCTGGATTTAGAAAAGGCAGAGGCACCAGAGATCAGATTGCCAACATTAGTTGGATCATCAAAAAAGCAAGAGAGTTCCAGAAAAACATCTACTTCTGCTTTACTAACTACACGAATGCCTTTGACTGTGTGGATCACAACAAACTGGAAAATTCTTCAAGAAATGGGAATACCAGACCACCTGATCTGCCTCCTGAGAAATCTGTGTGAAGGTCAAGAAGCAACTGTTAGTACTAAACATGGAACAACAGACTGGTTCCTAACCAGGAAAGGAATACTTCAAGGCTGTATATTGTCACCCTGCTTATATAACTTACATGCAGAGTGCATCATGCAAAATGCTAGGCTAGATGAAGCACAAGCTGGAATCAAGATTTCCAGTAGAATTATCAATAACTTCAGATACGCAGATGACACCACCCTTATGGCAGAAAGCAAGAACTAAAGAGCCTTTTGATAAAAGTGAAAGACGAGAGTGAAAAAGTTGGCTTATAGCTCAACATTCAGTAAACTAAGATCATGGCATCTGGTGCCATCACTTCATTGCAAAATCTATGAGGAAACAATGGAAACAGTGAGAACTTTATTTTGGGGGGCTCCAAAATCACTGTAGATGGTGACTGCAGCCATGAAATTAAAAGACAGTTGCTCCTTGGAAGAAAAACTATGACCAACCTACGCAGCGTATTAAAAAGCAGAGACATTACTTTGCCAACAAAGGTCTGTCTAGTCAAGCCTATGGTTTTTCCAGTAGTCTTGTATGGATGTTAGAGATGGACTGTAAAGAAAGCTGAGTGCCGAATTATTGATGTTTTTGAACTGTGGTGTTGGAGAAGACTCTTGAGAGTCCCTTGGACTGCAAGGAGATCCACCCAGTCCATCCTGGAGGAAATCAGTCCTGAATATTCACTGGAAGGACTGATGTTGAAGCTGAAACTCCAATACTTTGGCCACCTGATGTGAAGAGCTGACTCATTTGAAAAGACCCTGATGCTGGGAAAGATTGAAGGCGGGAGGAGAAGGGGATGACAGAGGATGAGATGGTTGGATGGCATCACCGACTCAATGGACATGAGTTTGTGTAAACTCTGGGAGTTGGTGATGGGCATGGAGGCGTGGCGTGCTGCAGTCCATGGGGTCACAAAGAGACACGACTCAGCAACTGAACTAAACTGATATTCTTCATAGTGGCTATACCAATTTACATCACTACCAGTAGTGTAGGAGGGTCCCCTTTCCTCCACACTCTCTCCAGCCTTTATTGTTTGTAGACTTTGATGGTGGTCATTCTGACTGGTATGAGATGATATCTCATTTTTGATTTGCATTTCTCTAATTATTAGCCATGTTGAGCATTTTTTCATGTGCCCTTTAGCCATCTGAATGGGTTCTTTGAAGAAATGTCTGTTTAGGTTTTCTGCCCATTTTTTGATTAGATTGTTCTTTTGATATTGAGCCACGTGAGCTATTTGTAAATTTTGAGGACTAATCCCTTGTTAGTTGCATTGTTTGCAAATATTTTCTCCCATTCTCTGAGTTCTTTTCTTTCTGTTTATGGTTTCCTTTGCTATGCAAAAGGTTTTGAGTTTAATTAGGTCCCATTTGTCTATTTTTGTTTTTTTAATTTATTTTCATTGGAGGATAATTAGCTTCAATTACTCTAGACTTCCATGGTGGCTCAGACAGTAAAGTGTCTGCCTACAATGTGCAAGACCTGGGTTCAAACCCTGGATCCGGAAGATCTCCTGGAGAAGGAAATGGCAACCCACTCCAGTATTCTTGCCTGGAAAATCCCATGGATGGAGGAGCCTGGTAGGCTACAGTCCATGGGGTCGCAGAGAGTCGGACATGACTGAGCAACTTCACTTTCACTTTTCACTTTCATTCTATAAGATGGATTGAAAAAGATATTACTGCTATTTATGTCAAATAGTATTCTGCCTTTGTTTTTCTCTAAGAGTTTTCCAGTATCTGATCTTATATTTAGGTCTTTAACTCACTAAAAGTTAATTTTTGTATATGATGTTAGGTTATTGATATGAGATATTTTTCCTTTTTAAAATATGTTTGTACAGCTAATGATATCCCTCTAAGCACCACTTTAACTGCATACCATACATTTTGTTTGTAATGTTTTCATTTTCATTTGTCTCAAAATATTCTTTAATTTCCTTTGTAATTTTTTCATTCCCAGTTGATTATTTAGAAATATGTTGTTGAAATTCCCATATGTGTGAATTTCCCAAATTTCCTTCTTTTATTGATTTAATTTTATTTCATTATGGTTGAAAAACATACTTTGTGTAATTTCAGTCCTTTCAAATTTATTGAGCTTTTTTATAGTTGTAACATGTTGGTATATCATAGAGAATGCATCATACACACTTGGGGAAAATGTGTATTCTGTTTTCTGGAGGAGTTCTAAAGATGTGTTAGGTTCAGTTGCTTTATAGTGTTGAAGTCATCAATTGTTTTTTCATTGATCTTCTAACTGTTCTATTATTGAAGTCTTTGTTACTGTTGAATTGTTGTTTCTCCTTTCAGTTCTGTCAATTTTTGCTTTATTGTTTTTGCCTCATTGGGGCTCTGTTAGACATGTGTTAATTAGAAATGTTATCTTCTTAATGGATTGGTCCCTTTTTAAATGTATAATGTCCTTTACCGCACAGATTTTTGTTTTAACATCTACTTTGTCTAATGTTGGTATAGCCACACCATTTCTTTTCAGGTTACTATTTACATTGTATATCTTTTTCCATCCTTTTATTTCCAACCCATTTGTGGCTTTGAATCTAAATTGTGTCTCTTACGAATAGCACATAGTTGTTTTTTTTTTTAAAAATTCGTTCTGCCTAGCAGTGTTTTGTAGTTGGAGTGTTTAATCCATTTATATTTAACATAATTACCCATAAGGTAGGATTTACATCTGCCACTTTATTATTTTTTAATGTTTTATATGCTTTATTGTTCCTCTGTTTCTCCATTACTGCCTTCCTTTGTATTAAATACATATTTTTTGTGAACTGTTTTAATTCCCTTAATCTTTCTTTTAGTGTGTATTTTTGATTTATAGGTAACAGTTACAAGCAAAAATAGCTGTGTGTTGTACTTACATGTTGCTACATTTGCTGGTACCCTTTATTTCTTTGTGTAGATTCCAGTTATCATCTAATGCCCTTTTATTTCATCTTGAAGAGCATACCTTAATATTTCTTGTAGGGTGATTTTTATAGCCTCACAGTCCAGACCCAATTAAAGAATGGACACTGGTAAATTACCCCACGCAATTTAAATTGAGATAGAGAGAATTGAAATCTTAGCAATATTGAATATTCTCATACAGGAACACAATATATCTCTCCATTTTATTTAGGTTTTTGACTTAGAATACTGACAAGTCAAAAACCTAAATAAAATGGAGAGATATATTGTGTTCCTGTATGAGAAGGTTCAGTATTGCTAAGATTTCAATTCTGTATTCTGTCAGTGTTCTATAATTTTCAGCATGTCAAATATTGAATTTTTTTTTTTTTAGATTTTTACCTAAAAATTTCATGGATTTTGATAATGTTATAAATGGAACTTTTAAGAAATAGAAATTTTCCAATTTCTTTTCTAATATATAGAAATGCAATTGATTTGACCTTGTGACCTTCAACCTTACTAAAACTCTTATTCAGGTACCTTTTGTGTAGATTTTTTGGGAATATAGAAAATCATGTCTATTGTAAGTAGAAACAGTTTTATTTCTCCCCAGTTTCTATGCCTTTTATTACTTTTTCTTACCTAATTGCACCAACTAAGCCCTCCTGTTTGATGTTGAATAGAAATGGCAAGAGCAAATATCCTTGCCTTTTTCCTAGTCTTAGGGGAAAACATTCAGTCTTCCACCAATATTGGTATTAGTTGTAGGTTTTTTATAGATATACTTTATCAGGTAGAGTTGATTCCCTTTTGTTTCTGGGTTACTAGGTTTTTATCATAAATTCATATGAATTTTGTGAAATGCTTTTATCTGTTAAGATGGTTATATGATTTTTCTTCTGCAGTCTATTGATGTGAATTATACTAATTAATTTTGAATGTTGAACATACTTTGTATAACCAGGATAAACTTCACTTAGTCCTGATCTGTTATCCTTTTATGTATTGCCGGATTCATTTTGCTAATATTTTTTGGAGGATTTATTTTTACATCTGTATCTATATGCTTGAGTTAATATTTAAATAAGTACCAAGCACCAGAAGGACTTCTGGTAAATGCACGCTATGCAGTTGGTTATAACCCACCTGCTAAAGACAGCTAGAAAAGCAGGGGAACGTGTTCATAAGATACCATTTATTTTATGGTTAAAAATGTCATTTTAAAAACAAGATAGTATTTTTGGATCTGCATAGATTTCTTTTCTCCCTTTGTTTTTCAAAGGTAGACATAAATGCATTAACCTGCAACGTGCAGACTCTAGAGGAAAAGAATAAACAACTGACAGATAAGATTGCTTCCCTAGAACTTGAGCAAGCATCTTCTGATTACCATTGGGTGGGTATAAAAAGGTCAGTCTAAAGTAGGAATTAATGACTAAAGAGTTTTGTACAAATCAGAAATTAGGAGATGGGTTTCTTCATTTGTTTGTATTTTGATAATTATCACAAGTCCTGAATAACTAAGCAGGCCAAGTATGTCAGAGAGCCCTACAGTATTCAGGCAATAGAAGATTTAAGAGAACAAAAATTGAAAGCAGCTGTTAAACATCTGCCTACACAGATGATCTGTAATGATGAAAAGTACCAGTATTTCTAACATTTTAAAATACTTTCTTTTCCATAAATTGTGAGAAAGAAACTTGTATTTTTTTCCCCCTGACAGTTCTATCTGTTGGGAAATTAGTAGTAAGTTAGGTTTCTTAAAGCTGTTTGACAAGGTCATTGCCTTACAAATAAATGAAAAAGAAAGTGAAAGTGAAGTCGCTCAGTTGTGTGTGACTCTTTGTGACCCCATGGACTGTGGCCCGCCAGGTTCCTCCATCCTTTGGACTCTCCAGGCAAGAATACTCGAGTAGGTTGCCACTTCCTTCTCCAGGGGATCTTCCCTACCCAGGGATTGAACCCAGGTCTGTCACATTGCAGGCAGACCTTTACCATCTGAGCTACCAGGGAAGTCATTACAAATAAACATTTAAGTCTTACAGCATCTCCAGGTGAAGGAGACTTAAAGAGATTGTTCTGTTAAACAGCTGGTAAGTTTTCTGTGTGCTTTTGAATACTTCAGTTCAGTTCAGTCTCTCAGTCGTGTTCGACTCTTTGCGACCCTATGAATCGCAGCACACCAGGCCTCCCTGTCCATCACCAACTCCCGGAGTTCACCCAAACTCATGTGCATCATGTTGGTGATGCCATCCAGCCATCTCATCCTCTGTCGTCTCCTCCTCCTCCTGCCCCCAATCCCTCCCAGCATCAGGGTCTTTTCCAATGAGTCAACTCTTCACATGAGGTGGCCAAAGTATTGGAGTTTCAGCCTCGGCATCAGTCCTTCCAATGAACACCCAGGACTGTCTCCTTTAGGATGGACTAGTTGGATCTCCTTGCAGTCCAAAGAATTATCTATTTCTTCTATAGTATGGAATTCAGCTTTCAGAATTCCAAAGAAGGTGTGAAGTCTGTCTTAATCTGAGCTAAATTCTTTCAAGCTCTGTCATAAGCTGCTCATTACTTCAACTATGAAAAATTACGGAAACTAAATCTAAATCCTGTTAGTTTTCATGTCCCTGGAACCAGACTATTTGTGTTTCAATTTTGGCTGTGACCTTAGGTGTGATCCTTAACCTTTCTGAACCTGAGTTTCTTAATCTGTCAAAATGGGGATAATACTATTATTAGGAGGTTGTTGAGATTAAGTAAGTTAATATATGTAAAGCATGTAGCACTTTGCTAACATTTATTGAATTCTTAGTATCTCAACTATCCCTAGAAAAAGCCTATTAAGTTCCTTTCGGAGCAACAGGGTGCATTAGCTCTAAATCCTGGAACTATCTCAGGCCAGCCCTCCCTCCCTCAAAATTAAAGATTCATCGTTGTCCTTTGCTAGTTGGCCAGACCTCAGCTGGGCTTATCTACCCACCAGGTTTGTGTCTCTCTCAGTGTCCATGGTTCTTCCATGCCTGTACTGCCAGGGAGCAGACCTGTGGCCTTATCCTTTTAGTGACTTTGACAGATCTTGCAGGTAATTTGGTCAGTGTTGATCCTTACCTGCTTACCACCTCTTGATTAAGGTCTCGCAGTAATTACCCATACCTCAATTCCAGCTTACATGTCTCTGCATAGAATGTTCTCTAACGAGGCCTTGTTGCAGTTGGCTATAATGAGTCTTGAGGAAAGAGGTAGAGATATTACAACTTTTTTTTTTTTTTAATCAGCAATATCATTAAACCTATTGCCATTCATTGCTGGCAGTATATTTTTGTTCTTTAAAAATTAACACTTAATCCTCAATAAAAACTACCCTCTAGCATAACCTCTTATTTTTAGAAATGTGCATATGAGTTTGTGTCTTATATGCCACACCATAGATTTAAATTCACACCCAGTTTTAACCCATGGCTTCATTTACTGTGTGACCTGGACAGGTTCTTAACCTCTGTTTCCTTCAGTACCAAGGGGATCTTCCCTGTGGAACTCCCCTGAGGGTTCCCACAGCCTACTGTGCATACTCGTTAAAACAGTTACTGTTACTTCATAAACTAGAAATTGACCTGTTTCATGCCTCTGCTTTCATGCCCTTATAATGTAAGAATAGTTAACTTATCTCTGTACTCCCTTGCCTAGCATAGTGCCCATACATAGGTGTTTAAGTAACCTTGGTTGGGTAGAACACAAAGAGGGCCATGTGTATCATGCCAGGCTGTGAGACTCAAATGTGATATTGTGAGTAAAGTGCCAGTCACAGGGCCAACATACAGTATCCTTTTATAAATATCATGCTCGTTTTCTTCCCTCACACTTCCTTATGTTAGGTTTATGTTTGCCATTTCAGCCTTTAGTGACAGCGTAATTTTTAAAAATTTTTATTGAAATATAGTTTATTTATAATGTTAATTTCTGCCATACAGTAAAGTGATTCAGTTTTATATGTATTCTTTTTCATATTCTTTTCCAAATTATGGTTTATGACAGAATATTGAATATAGTTCCCTGTGCTATACAGTAGGACCTTGTTTATCCATCCTATATATAATAGTGTGCATCAGCGAACCCCAAACTCCCACTCCATCCCTCACATTCTCCCTACTCCCCTTTGACAACCACAAGTCAGTTCCTATGAATGACGGTGTAATTTAAGTCCATTACCACAGGCCATCATGAAGGGAACCACAGTGAGAAAAGATCCAAATGTGGGAAGTTTACTGTTTCTGGGTTCAAATTAAATGACTAGTCTCCCTACTTTTTGTTGGTATTTTAAACATACATTTTCAGATGGTAGCACCAGAAAGAAATAGACTTATTTCCATATACAACTAGGATTTTAATGACTTGAAATTAAACAATGTATTAAATATATTAGTTCTTAAAACTCGGATGACACTTAGTGTACACTTGTAAGGGTGACAGAATCGGTTCCATCTGCATGGGCCCATGTCATACTGGTTGTTAATAGAATAAAATTCTTACTTACCCATCTGCTGATAAAATAGCTTTGTTGTTGTTGTTCAGTCACTGAGTCATGTCTGTTTGTGACCCCATGAACTGCAGCACACCAGGCTTCCCTGTCCTTCACTGTCTCGCAAGAGTTTGCTCAACCTCATATCTGCTGAGTTGTTGATGCAACCAACTATCCCATTCTCTGTCACCCCTTTCCCCTCCTGCCCTCAGTCTTTCCCAGAATCAGGGTCTTTTCCAATGAGTCGGCTCTTCACATCAGGTGGCCAAAGTATTGGAGCTTTGGCTTCAGAATCAGTCCTTCCCATGAGTATTCAGGGCTGATTTCCCTTAGAATTGACTGGTTTGATCTCCTTCCTGTCCAAGGGACTCTCAAGAGTCTTCTCCAACACCACAGTTCAAAGGCATCACTTCTTTGGCATTCAGCCTTTTTTTATTGTCCAGCTCTCACATCCATACATGACTATTGGAAAAACCACAGCTGTAACTGTACAGACCTTTGTCGGCCAAGTGATTTCTCTTCTTTTTAATATGCTGTCTAGGTTGGTCATAGCTTTTCTTCCAAGGAGCAAGTGTCTTTTAATTTCATGGCTGCAGTCACCATCTGCAGTGATTTTGGAGCTCAAGGAAATAGTCAGTCACTGTTTTCATTGTTTCCCCATCTATTTGCCATGAAGTGAGGGGATCAGATACCATGATCTTAGTTTACTGAATGTTGAGTTTTAAGCCAACTTGCTCACTCTCCTCTTTCACTTTCATCAAGTGGCTATTTAGTTCCTCTTTGCTTTCTGCCCTAAAGGTGGTGTTATCTGCATATCTGAGGTTATTGATATTTCTCCCGGCAGTCTTGATTCCAGCTTGTGCTTCATCCAGCCTGGCATTTAGCATGATGTACTCTGCATATAAGTTAAATAAGCAGGGTGACAATATGCAGCCTTGACATACTC
Source organism: Bos javanicus (assembly GCF_032452875.1). NCBI lineage: Eukaryota > Metazoa > Chordata > Mammalia > Artiodactyla > Bovidae > Bos > Bos javanicus. Next base: position 85,359,895 of record NC_083869.1, read on the forward strand.
CTTTCCCAATTTTGAACCAGTCCGTTGTTCGTGTCCAGTTCTAACTGTTGCTTCTTGACCTGCATGTAGGTTTCTTAGGAGACAGGTGAGTTGGTCTGCTATTCTCATCTCTTTAAGAATTTTCCACAGTTTTTTGTGATCCATACAATTAAAGGCTTTAGCATAGTCAATGAAGTAGAAGTAGATGTTTTTCTGGAATTCTCTTGCTTTTTCTGTGATCTAATGAATATTAGCAATTCATTCTGGTTCCTTGTATATTGCTAAGATTATTTAAACAAAGGAGAGTTTGAGTTTAGTTCAGTTCAGTCGTGTCCGACTCTTTGCAACCCCATGAATCGCAGCACGCCAGGCGTCCCTGTCCATCACCAACTCCCGGAGTTCACTCAGACTCACGTCCATCGAGTCGGTGATGCCATCCAGCCATCTCATCCTCTGTCGTCCCCTTTTCCTCTTGCCCTCAATCCCTCCCAGCATCAGAGTCTTTTCCAATTGAGTTCAGCATTCCACAACTCAGAATCTGAGATATTCACTCATTTAAATGGTCTCTTTCTAATTTCTGGTGTCCCATCAATTTTCTTAAGTATAGGGCCTGTTTAAATGATAATTTAAATTACTGCCTTAACATCTACCTTACGTTAGCAAAAAAGGAGGACATTATTTCCAAAGTTTATTTAAAAGATTAATAGAATTATTTATGTCTTTGCCTAAAAAAGGAAATTTTATTGAGGAAAATGTTTCCATTATTTAAAAAATTTGTATAAGAGACCCAGACTGTCCAAGTTCTTTTTAAAAAATAAGTCTTCAACATTCCAAGAACACAGAGTATTTTTGAGTGTTCCTATGTGTAATAGCACAATTTTGGTTAAATCTAGCTCTTGATTTTTTATAAGCTTTATCTACACTTTGCAATACTTTGGGCACCTTGGTTTATAGAACTTGGAACTGAATTTTAAATTTTAAATAGTTAAGCTTTTAATTCATTAGTGATATGGTATAGCTTTGTTTTTGTAGTGTTATCGGCCATCCTTGTAATATATTTTCTGCTGAAGACTTGATCAAAACATAGCCCCAAATGTTCATTTGTAGGATGATTTTACATTTTTTACATCATAGTTTCTAAACTGTTGTGTTAAAGGAGGACTGTTTGTCTTTCATAGACAAAAAGAATTAAAGTTATGATAATATATCATTACTAGCCTCCTGTTTATTGCTAGCAGTCTACATTTCTGTTAGGTTACTTTGAAACCTATACTTAACTGGTCTTAATGCTTTAAAAAAAAATTGCCTTGGTGGGAGCAACATACAGCGATTCAAAGTGAAACTTTAAAAAACTGAAAGTATGAATATGTATAAAATAAGTATGAAATAAGTATCTGATGTGACAGATGCCTGGATGGCCATACTAGTTAGTAACCCACTGATCTCTAATATTGGGTATACATTTTTGTATTGAATGTACATAATTTTATAGTAGAACTAGTCACTATAATTTTTCTGTCTTTTTTTTAAAGTCTAGAATGTCTAAAATGGCTTAATTCTTCTAGTCAAGGCAACTACCAAGAAGAAGACAATGCTTCAGACTAATGTGATCTCTTGTATGCTATCATGAAAATATTTGAACAGAGGAAAAAATGAGTTACATGTTATATAGTAATCTAGTTTGGAATGTGTTTTTACTTTTATTTGGAAAATATTCACAATATTTAAGATGAAATAAAGTGCACCACAGATTGGCTGTGTTGCAGACAGTGAGGAACGTCTCTTGTGTAAATTAATATCCCAACATATACGTTTTTATCTTTAAAACTTGCCTAAAGTTGAATGTAAATTCTTTCGCTTTAAATGCTAAAAAGGAGTCTTGTTCTGTTATTCACAGATTAAGCAAATATAAGCCAGAAATAATGATTTTGTCAGCATAGGATTTTTACCAACATTAGCAAGAGTTTGAACTCAAAATTAATTGCAAATGATCCATAGTGCAGCTAGTTGGCCTATGTGATTAAGAATTTGTGTTCTTAGTCACATTTGCTTTTGTGTGTATTATCCCTACCATGAACTTATAAAGATGATTTTGACTTAATGGCAAATATCAGTATTTTCTGTTATTAAGATACAACAGTGAAACGGATTGTGGAAGGTGAAAATTTCCATCTTCAATCACTAGTTGTGTTCCTCAGGTATACCAGTAAGGTCCAAAATTTAATCAAGAGAATCTATTTTATACTTATTTCTTCTGACAAGGAGAGGAAAAAGGCATATGAAAAAAATAACTGTCATTATTAAAGGTTGTTTTAATGATTAAATATGTAATTTCATGAAATATAGAGGCTTCAGTAATGTTTGTCCTAGATAACATTGTGTTGAGTACTTTGTCAAACAATGTTTCCAACAAGCATTTCTGTTGCTTTTTCAGTTTTTTTTTTTTTTCCTAACTGCCCTTTAACTATGGTAACTGAACTGTCTCCGGTTGTCCAAGTGGTTATGACCATTTTCTTAAGGAGCTACAGTTATCCCTCAGTATCCATGGAGGATTAGTTCCAGGACCCTCACAGATACCAAAATCTGTGGATACTGGAGTCTCTAATATAAAATGGTATATTTGCATATATTCTAGGTACATCCTTCCATATCCTTTAAATCATCTCTAGATTGCATATAATACCTAGCACAATGTAATGCTATTGTAAGGAGTTGTCAGTTGCCCATATGTGGCAAATTCAAGTTTTGCTTTTTGAACTAGCTGGAAATTATTTTTTTTTCCTAAATATTTTCCATCCACAGTTGGTTGAACTAGTGGGTATGGAACCCTATGGATACTGAGAGCTGACTGCATGTAATCCTCAAACTGCATATCTGTAACCACTAATAAAACCGTCCACATCTGGCTTAGATTGCAACTACAAAGGGATAATTTATGTAACAAAAATAGAGTTAGGAAACAAAAACAAACTCTGTGACTCTTCAGGCACTCATACTTCCAGTTAGAAGTTTCCCTATGTGTTGCCGGGCTTTCTGGGTAGCTCAAACAGTAAAGAATTTCTGCCTGCAATGTGGGAGACCTGGGTTTGATCCCTGGGTCAGGAAGATCCCCTGGAGAAGGACATGGCAACCCACTCCAGTATTCTTGTCTGGAGAATTCCACAGACAGAGGAACCTGGTGGACTGCAGTCCATGGGGCTGCAAAGAGTTGAACACAACTGAGTGACTAACACACACATATGTGTTGCATATTACATTATGATCAGCTGTCTAAAGAAGGACAAAGATGTAGCAGTAGCAAATAAATATGAATCCTGGATTCATTACTGTAGAAATAGTAAGGGTATAAATGCTTGTTTAAGAAGAAAAATAATTATTCATTCTATGTCTAGAGATACTGATACCTATGTATGTTTTATTAGCTTGCCCAACAACAGGTGGAAAACGTCTTGGGAAAAATTACTGACAGTAAAAATAAACTGGCCTATGAAAAGGGAAAACTTCAGGTATGAGATTTCATTTTCTGATTTTTTTTTTCTCATTTTCTAATGCCAATTATGAAGCTAAATATTGCTGGACTTTGAAGAGGACCTAGCTCAGTCATTTACCAGTTCTGTAATTTTGGACAAGTTTTTAAACCTCCATAAGCTTGGTCCCTTATTCACATCCAGCTGACCTCTATTTACACGCTTGTAATATAATGCTGAAACCTAAAAGTGTGATCCCAAGGTTCATTCTGTAACAATATGAAACTTTATTATAATTATTTTATGCATAGTCATTAGCTGCCAATGTAGAAAGCCTATGTTCTCTCTCTTTTTATTGAAGTTTTGTTGATTTCCAATATTATGTTAGCTTTGAGTATACAGCAGTGATTCAGTATTTTTATAGATAATACTCTAAAGTTATTATAAAATATTAGCAATATTTCCTGTGCTGAACAACAGATTCTTATAGCTTATTTTATCCATGATAGTTTGTACCTCTTAATCCCTCACCCCTGTCTTGCCCCTCCTACCATCCCTCTCCCCAGTGAAAACCACTAGTTTATTCTCTGTATTTAGTGGTCTGTCTCTGTTTTGTTATTTTCATTCCTTTGAATAAGTGCTAACGTACAATTCTTTGTCTAACTTATTTCACTAAGTACAGTATCTTTCAAGTCCATCCATGTTATTGCAATGGCAAGATCTCGTTCTTTTTTATGACTAATATCCTGCTCTGTGTGTGTGTGTGTGTCTGTATGTATGCCGTATCTTGATGCAATTGTCTGTTGATCGGCCTTTAGGTTGCTTCCATATCTTGGCTATTGTAAATAGTGCTGCTATGAACACTGCCTGTGTCTTTTTAAATTAGTATTGTCTTTTTCTTAACATACATACTCTGGTGGAATTTCTAGATCATATGTTAGTTCTACTTTTAGTTTTTTGAGGCACCACTATACCGTTTGCCATAGTAGCTACAACAATTTAACATTCTTACCAGCATTGCACTCAGGTTATCTTTTCTCCATATCCTTGTCAAAATTTGCTATTTGTCGTCTTTTGATGTCACATTCTGACAGGTGTGAGGTTATACCTCATTGTGGTTTCGATTTGCATTTCCCTGATGATAAGCAGTGTTGAGCACCTTTTCATATGCCTGTTGGCCCTCAGTATGTCTTCACTGGGAAGATGTCTGTTCAGGTTTTCTGATCATTTAAAAAATTTGGTTGTTTGGGATTTTTTTATATTGAATTGTATGAACTGTTTACATAGTTTGGATATTAACCACTTATCAGTCATAACATTTGAAAACATTTTCTCCTATCCAGTAGGTTGTCTTTTGATTTTGTCAGTGGTTTTCTTTGCTGTGCTAAGGCTTTTAAGCTCAATTATGTGTCATTTGTATATTTTTGCTTTTGTTTCCTTTTCCTTAAGAGACAGATCCCAGGAAAGATTGCTATAATATATGTCAAAGTGTGTTCTATATTTTCTTCTAGGAGTTTTATGGTTTCAAGTGTTACATTCAAGTCTAATCCATCTCAAGTTAATTTTTATAAATGGTATAAGTTAGTGGTTCAGTTTTCCAAGCACAGTTCAGTTCACTCAGTTGTGTCCAACTCTTTGCAACCCATGGACTCTCTGGATAAATCTGTCAGTTGATGCAAGAGGGGTGTTAAAAGTCCCATACTGTGATTGTATTGTCATTTTCTCCCTTTATGGCTGTTAATATTTGCTTTATATATTTAAATGCTCCTATTTAGATGTACCTGTTTAGGTATATATATGTTGGTGAACATAAATCCAATTCTTCTGTGGATCCCTTTGTCATTATATAATGCTGTTTGTCTTTTGTTGCAGACTTTGTTTTAAAGTCTGCTTTATCTGATATGCGTACTGCTACTTACCTTTTTTTCCTCTTCATTTACATGAACTATCTTTTCCGTCCTCTCACTTTGTGTGTGTGTCTCTGAGGTGAGTCTCTTGCAGACAGCATATAAATGGGTCTTGATTTTTATGCAGTCACCTACCCTATATATTTTGATTGGAGCATTTAATCCATTGATTTGATTGATAAGTGTGTACTTATTGCCATTTTGTTACAATGCCTCTGATCAATAACGTTAAGGTAACAAAAGACATACAATACATCTGTGGTCAATGATGCATTAAGTGTGCACTCCTCCCCACCCTCCGCAACAGCAGCCTTCACCCTAGTGTGGAGCTGCTTTGGGACAAGAGGGAAGAGCAGGAGCCTGTGGGCTGGGATGGTCCCCACATGTCAGTCAGAGTTTCAGTTTCAGCTCCTGCCCCACTACTATTACACACACTGGTTATGGTTACCCTCACCCTCTTCAGGCACAGGGCTGGTTTTGATCCAGCTCCATCTCCCCCAGTTGCTCACTCTCCTTGACAGTGCCAGCCTTTGCCCTAGTGGGGAGCTACTCCAGAGCAAGAGGGTCTGGAGCTGGTATCTGCTGTGGGCTCGGTCACCTGTTGGGGCCCCAGCCTAATTTCCATTGGTTTCCTCCACCTTGTTCCTAGGAGTAAGCATGCCTGTGTGTGCTCTTCAGGAGTGGGGTCTGTTCCTTACAACTCTCTGGTATGTCCCACTGATTTTCAAACCAGCTGCTGGGACTCATCTTTCCAGGTGTTGGTCCCCAGAACTGCGATTCCTAATATGTGGCATGAGCCCCAAAATCCCCAGGGAGGATCTCTGAACCTATGATATCGCTTTTTTTTCTGTGTCTCTACTAGGGACACAAATCCTGACCTGATCACGTCTCCCTACCAAACTGTGTTTGTCTTTCTTTACAGCCTTGGTTGTAGACATCTTTCTCCAGGTTCATTTGTTTTTAATGAGAGCTGCTCCACATATAGATGTATTTTTGATTTATTTGTAAGGGTAGATGAGCTCAGTGTTGTCCTACTCCACCGTCTTGGTTTTTATCACATATGTTTTCTTTTTTGCTGGATTTTTCTAACATTCCTAAAAAGAAATAATCCTGGAAATTAGGTCTCAAGGCAATGGACTTGACTTGAATGCATGATTCTTTAATTCAATGTTCTTTAATTTCATTGTTCTTTAATGTGGGTTTTGCCTCTGTAGTATCCACAGAGCAGGAAACTTGCCACTAATATAACTAAGTCAGTCTGCCTTAAACCAACTTTGGTAGAAACACTGAAGTCTGAATTAATGGTTCTTAGCTTCAGCTACACAATAGACTCCTCTGGGGAATTTTAAAAACACCACATGCTGGGAAGTGTATGATGTCTACCATTTATTTTCAAATGAATCATTAAAAAAAAATTAGTTTTTTACATACATTGAAGAAGTGATAGATGGATATATGATGAGCAAGTATAAGAATGTAAATGGTTAAATTTGGATGGCAGGTGTTTAAACACTTTCAAAATAAAAGAGGAAAAATCTCCATGAAAAGGCTTGCACCCCAGAGCAATTAAATCAGAATCTCAAAGAGTACGTTATATAGGCTTTAATAATTTTTAAAACTCCCCAGTGATTCCAATGTGCGATAGTTGAGCACCACTGGACTGAATGCTATGAAGCAATGTCTGGTTACGCTTGGCAGCTATAGAGCTGATAGAATAAGTAATCTCATTAGAGGCTTGCCATGTACCTCAGCATTAATCTTATCTATTCAAGGGACTTAGCCATCAGGTTAGCAGACATGATCCAAGACAGAAACAGCAGGAGAGCTGTTTGACCACTATTTGCATGCTTTTAATTAATATTTTCTGGAGGCAATGATACATTTAAGTATAATCTATACTTGTGAAATCTTGCACAAGTCTTAATTTTCTTGAGTTTTATCTTACCTATGAAGTGAGCTGGGGAAGCACACCTCTCTTAATTTCTTTCTCACTAGAAAAGACTGTGTAACAGGCTGGATATATAGATTATTACAGGCACAAAAGAACTTTCTCCTTTGTGAAACTAATGGTCTCATAGAAACTATGGCCCATAATATTGACCTTTTAGCTTTCCCAGGAGAAATGAAGTATATTTTTATGTGTGTGAGAAAAATCACAAACACTCATAGGCGACTTGAAGCCAAATTTTTTCTGGGCGTGGAATACATTTTAAGGTTTGTTAGTGAGTCTGATGTTACTTTTCTAACATTTTAAACCTCAGTTACACTTTTGAGATTATCCTTATAATCTTAAGGAAAATACATGCCTTTTTTCTGCCTGTATTCCTATAATAAGGGCCAAAGTGTTTTGATAGTCTTTGAAAGCTGAAACACTTTTGAAACTATTGATTCACTGGTGTTTTTATGTCAAGCTTTGTGTTGAAACACTGCAAAGATACTGATCTCATCAGCCCAAGGGAAAGTGCTCTTATATAGCCTATTGGTGGTGGTGGTGGTGTTGCTGTCATTACCCCTGAGCCACCAGGGAAGCCCATATAGCACATTACTCTTTTTAATTGAAATGTAGTTAATTTACGATCTTGTGTTAGTTTCTGGTGTGCAGCAAAGTGATTCAGTTATATATTCTTTTTCATATTATTTTCCATTACACTTTATTACAAGATACTGAATATAGTTCCCTGTTCTGTACAGTGGGACCTTGTTGTTTATCTATTTTATACACAATAGCTTGAATTCTCTAATCCCAAACTCCTAAGTTAGCTGCCTCCTTCACTCTCCCTTTTGGTAACCATAAGTTTGTTTTTTTTTTTTTTTTATGTTTTTATGCCTGTGAGTCTTGTTTCTGTTTTGTAAATAATGTCATTTATATCATATTTGGCTCAAATGGTAGAGAATCTGCCTGTAATGTGGGATACCTGGGTTCGATCCCTGAGTTGGGAAGATCCCCTGAGAAGGGGAAGGCTACCCACTCCAGTATTCTTGCCTGGATAATTCCATGGACAAAGGAGCCGGGCAGGCTATAGTCCATGGGTTCTCAAAGAGTCGAACACAACCGAGTGACTTTAACTTTCATATCATATTTCAGATTCCACATATAAATATCGATGTTATTTTTCTTTTTCTGTCTGACTTCACGTAGTTTGATAATCTCTAGGGTGATCCATGTTGCTACAAATGGCATTCTTTTGCTCTTTTTATGACTGAGTAATATTCCTCTCTGTGTGCGCATGTGTGTGTGTGTGTATGCATGCACCATATTCTTTATTCATCTGTTTATGGACATTTTGGTTGCTTTCATGTCTTGGCTATTGTAAATGATACATTATTCTTGCCAGGTAGTCTAAAGAAAGAGCTGAATACTAAACATAATCAAAATAGTCTATTTTCTCTCAATTGGATTATAATTAATTAAAATATTATGTATCAACCATATTAGATAAGAGTTTGCATTTTTAATAATATAAATACTGGGTTTCAGGTGTTAATGTAGACTGTCAGAAACCACTGCCTCACATTCAAACTTGATTTGATATTTGGTGCTGTATACTGTTACATTATCTAAATATGTCCAAATGTATTTATCCTTTATGTTAATGTATATTTAGGCAGTTTTCAATTGCTTACAAACAATGCTTGCATGATAAATTCTTATACATGTCTTTGTACTCACATCCAAAGAGTCTCTAACTATAATTCTTAGGAGAATTACTGGATTGTAGCAACCCACTCCAGTGTTCTTGCCTGGAGAATCCCAGGGACAGGGGAGCCTGGTGGGCTGCCATCTATGGGGTCACACAGAATCGGACACGAATGAAGCGACTTAGCAGCAACAGCAGCAGCCTGCCAATGTAGGAGACTTAAGAGACACCGGTTGGATCCCTGGGTCAGGAAGATCCCCTGGAGAAGGAAATGACAACGCCCTCCAGTATTCTTGCCTGGAGAATCCGGTGGACAGAAGAGCCTGGTGGGCTACAGTCCATAGGATCACAAAGAGCCTGACACAACTGAAGTGATTTACCATGCATTCAGGGTGTACATAAATTGAATTTTACTAGACTCTCTCAAATTTCTCCTGAAAGTTTGGAAAGCAGTCTGTATAAGAGAATGTAGAATGACAGTGTTATGAGTCTTATAAAGTAGATGAATCTCATAAAATAATACTACATGATGCTTTAAAAGTGAAAGTGTTAGTCACTCAGTGTTGTGTGACTACACTTGTGTCTGACTCTTTGTGACCCCAGGCTGTAGGACTGTAGACTGCCAGGCTCCTCTGTCCATGGATGTTTAAGGATACATTTATAATAAAATTATTTAAAAGGAATAGGAATGATAAACACCAAATTCAGGATAGTAGTAAACTCTAAAATGGCAGAAAGATATTTATTGGATTAGGCTACACAGAGGTATATTTGTATGTTTTATTCAAGTTGAGTGATGGATAGATGGGCTGTTACTATATAGGTCTGAAAGATTTCTATCACTTTTTTCCTTATCTTTAAATGTATGTCAGTTAGTGCTTTATGCTCACTCTAATCTACCCTCAATCTCATCACTCTTATACCAGCTGGATTCAAATATTATATTAGCTACTGGCCCCTTATTATAGGCAGCTGCTTTTATGATCTTAGTTTAAAGATTATTTAAGAGTTTTGTTTTAGTAAATCTTATTAAGCTATAACATACAGAAAAGTACACAAGGTACAGCTCCTGAATTTTCACAAAGTAAAAGTATCCGTGTGACCAGCACTCAGAATAAGAAACAGAATGTTCCCAGAACTCATCTCATAACCTTTTTCAGTCACTGTCTCCCATGATGTTACTATCCATCATCTTGACTTCTATAGCCAGATTAGTTTTACCTGTTTTGAATTTTATATAATTGTTACAGAATATGCTTTTTGTGTCTTGTTTCTTTCACCCAGCATTGTAATTGAGAGATTCATCCATGTTGTCTGTTGTATTAATGCTTCTTTGGCTTGAATTGCTGCATGAAATTATATGAATATTATTAAGAGTTCTGTGCTGAAGTCATCACAGTTTTATGACTATATTATCATATTTCAAGTCAAAATACATAACTCTGGCAGTTCAGGTTGTTTCAGTTATGAAACTCAATCTAAACTATGAAGGTGCTAATATTATAGGCTTGTCCTACTTAATTTCTAATTTATTATATGTACTGAAAAAAAAAAAAAAAACCTAGGAAATTTCTTAATAGCATTCATTTAGAATGCTTGCACTAGAAAACACATAAAAATAAGTTTTTCTTTTCATCAATATCTTAGTTGTCTCACAGTTTCTTTTTTATTTTGGTCTGTCCTGTGCAGCATGTGGGTATAGTTCCCCGGCCAGGGATCAAACCTGTGCCCCATGCACTGGAAGCATGGAGTCCTGACTGCTGCTATATTTTTATAGTTTTATATTTCAAAAAATATATAACAGGCAATAGGGGGGTAAGGAATTAAGTGGTACAGACTACTGTGCATAAAATATGCTACAAATATATATTGTATATCACATGAAATATAGCCAACATTTCATAATAACGGAATGGACTATAATCTTCCAAAATTGTGAATCACTGTGTTGCACACTTGAAACTTACATAATGTAAATCAGCTGTACCTCAATTTTTAAAAATACATATCTCTATATTTAGATCATTTGAAATAATAGGAGGAAATGACCTTGACCTAAATACTACTTTTCTGAGACTGCCTAATAACAAACACCCTCTTCCAACAACACAAGAGAAGACTCTATACATGGACATCACCAGATGGTCAACACTGAAATCAGATTAATTATATTCTTTGCAGCCAAAGATGGAGAAGCTCTATACAGTCAGCAAAAACAAGACCAGGAGCTGACTGTGGCTCAGACCATGAACTCCTTATTGCCAAATTCAGACTTAAATTGAAGAAAGTAGGGAAAACCACTAGACCATTCAGGTATGACCTAAATCAATCCCTTATGATTATACAGTGGAAGTGAGAAATAGATTTAAGGGTCTAGATGTGATAGATAGAGTGCCTGATGAACTATGGAATGAGGTTCGTGACATTGTACAGGAGACAGGGATCAAGACCATCCCCATGGAAAAGAAATGCAAAAAAGCAAAATGGCTGTCTGGGGAGGCCTTACAAACAGCTGTGAAAAGAAGAGAAGTGAAAAGCAAAGGAGAAAAGGAAAGCTACAAACATCTGAATGCAGAGTTCCAAAGAATAGCAAGAAGAGATAAGAACGCCTTCTTTAGCGATCAATGCAAAGAAATAGAGGAGAACAACAGAATGGGAAAGACTAGAGATCTCTTCAAGAAAATCAGAGATACCAAAGGAACATTTCATGCAAAGATGGGCTCGATAAAGGACAGAAATGGTATGGACCTAACAGAAGCAGAAGATATTAATAAGAGATGGCAAGAATACACAGAAGAACTGTACAAAAAGATCTTCACGACCCAGATAATCACGATGGTATGATCACTGACCTAAAGCCAGACATCCTGGAATGTGAAGTCAAGTGGGCCAGACATCCTGGAATGTGAAGTCAAGTGGGCCTTAGAAAGCATCACTACGAACAAAGCTAGTGGAGGTGATAGAATTTCAGTTGAGCTATTCCAAATCCTGAAAGATGATGCTGTGAGTAGTGGCCACAGAACTGGAAAAGGTCAGTTTTCATTCCATTCTCAAAGAAAGGCAATGCCAAAGAATGCTCAAACTACCGCACAATTGCACTCATCTCACACGCTAGTAAAGTAATGCTCAAAATTCTCCAAGCCAGGCTTCAGCAATATGTGAACTGTGAACTTCCTGATATTCAAGCTGGTTTTAGAAAAGGCAGAGGAACCAGAGATCAAATTGCCAACATCCGCTGGATCATGGAAAAAGCAAGAGAGTTCCAGAAAAACATTTATTTCTGCTTTATTGACTATGCCAAAGCCTTTGACTGTGTGGATCACAATAAACTGTGGAAAATTCTGAAAGAGATGGAAATACCAGACCACCTGATCTGCCTCTTGAGAAATCTGTATGCAGGTCAGGAAGCAACAGTTAGAACTGGACATGGAACAACAGACTGGTTCCAAATAGGAAAAGGAGTACGTCAAGGCTGTATATTGTCACCGTTTATTTAACTTATATGCAGAGTACATCATGAGAAATGCTGGACTGGAAGAAACACAAGCTGGAATCAAGATTGCCAGGAGAAATATCAATAACCTCAGATATGCAGATGATACCACCCTTATGGCAGAAAGTGAAGAGGAACTCAAAAGCCTCTTGATGAAAGTGAAAGTGGAGAGTGAAAAAGTTGGCTTAAATCTCAACTTTCAGAAAATGAAGATCATGGCATCTGGTCCCATCACTTCATGGGAAATAGATGCGGAAACAGTGGAAACAGTGTCAGACTGTATTTTTCTGGGCTCCAAAATCATGGCAGATGGTGACTGCAGCCATGAAATTAAAAGACGCTTACTCCTTGGAAGGAAAGTTATGACCAACCTAGATAGCATATTCAAAAGCAGAGACATTACTTTACCAACAAAGGTTTGTCTAGTCAAGGCTATGGTTTTTCCTGTGGTCATATATGGATGTGAGAGTTGGACTGTGAAGAAGGCTGAGTGCCAAAGAACTGATGCTTTTGAACTGTGGTGTTGGAGAAGACTCTTGAGAGTCCCTTGGACTGCAAGGAGATCCAACCAGTCCATTCTAAAGGAGATCAGCCCTGGGATTTCTCTGGAAGGAATGATGCTGAAGCTGAAACTCCAGTACTTTGGCCCCCTCATGCGAAGAGTTGACTCATTGGAAAAGACTCTGATGCTGGGAGGGATTGGTGGCAAGAGGAGAAGGGGACGATAGAGGATGAGATGGCTGGATGGCATCACTGACTCGATGGACGTGAGTCTGAGTGAACTCCGGGAGTTGGTGATGGACAGGGAGGCCTGGCGTGCTGCGATTCATGGGGTCGCAAAGAATCGGACACGACTGAGCAACTGATCTGATCTGATCTGATCTGAATAAGCTGGCTATGGAAGCTATTTTTCATGGATTTAATGACATAGAAACATCAGATCTCTGAGGTAGCAGGATTTATTTGCTTCTATGTTCTTCCCCATTTGAATGTCCTGAATTAAAAATCGTTTTGAAAAAGAGACCAACTGCAAAAACTAAAGTGGCTTACAGATGCAAATATGCCATCTAACAAGTTTCAGAGCATTTTATTGAGTACCTTGAGGCTGGAGGTAGGGTAATTACCTGAGAAAAATTACCCACAAAAAATAGTGTGTGTTTTGCTTGAAGAGAGGCAAATTTAAAATTCTTTGAGTGTTTATCAGTACTTTTCCACTGAGTTCTAAGATTAACAGCAGTTTGCTTATATTTAAAATGAGAATAATTATTGCATCAAAACACACCTTTAGAGGTAGCCATTCTGATTCTGAACCTTAAGTGAAAACCACTTAATGGGGAGCCACACAACATGTTTTATGCTGTGTTGTTCAGTCACCAAGTCGTGTTCTACTCTTCATGACCCCATGGACTGCAGCATACCAGGCTGCACCATTTCCCAGAGTTTGCCCAAGTTCTTGTCCATTGCATTGGTGATGCCATCCAACCATCTCATCCTGTCACCCTTTTCTCCTTCTGCCTTCAGTCTTTCCCAGCATCAGGGTGTTTTCTAATTAGTTAGTAGTTCGCATCAGGTGGCCCAAAGTATTGAGCTTCAGCAGTAGTCCTTCCAATTAATATTCAGGGTTAATGTCCTTTAGGATCAACTGGTTTGATCTCCTTGCTGTCCAAGGGCTGTCAGGAGTCTTCTCCATCATGACAGTTTGAAAGCATAAATTTTTTGGCATTCAGCATTCTTTATGGTCCAAATCTCAGATCTGCACATGTCTTACTGGAAAAACCCAAGCTTTGACTATATGGACCTTTGTCAGCAAAATGATGCCTCTGCTTTTTAATACACTGTCTAGGTTTGTCATAGCTTTTCTTCCAGGGACCAAGCTTCTTTAATTTCATGGCTGCGGTCACTGTCTGCAGTGATTTTGGAGCCCAAGAAGAGAAAGTCTTTTCCCCTTCTAATTGCCATGAAGTGATGGGACTAGATGCTATGATCTTAAGTTTTTTTTTTTAATATTTTAAACTGGCTTTTTCACTCTCATCCTTCACCCTCATCAAGAGACTCTCTAGTTCCTATTTGCTTTCTGCCATTAGGGTGGTATCATCCACATATCTGAGGTTGTTGATATTTCTCCCAACAATCTTGTTTCCAGTTTGTAACTCATCCAACCCAGCATTTCTCATAATGTGCTCTGGTATAAGTTAAATAAACAGGGTCACAGTAAACAGCCTCATCATCCTCCTTTCTCAATCTTGAACCAGTCAGTTGTTCCATACAAGGTTCTGACTTTTGCTTATTGACCAGCATATAGGTTTCTCAGGACAGGTAAGATGATCTAGTATTCCCATCTCTTTAAGAGTTTTCCACAGTTTGTTATGATCCACACAGTCAAAGACTTTAGCATTGTCAGTGAAACAGAGGTAGATGTTTTTCTGGAATTCCCTTGCTTTTTCTATGATCCAGCAAATGTTGGCAATTTGATCTCTGGTTCCTCTGCCTTATCTGTATCCAGCTTGGACATCTGGAAGTTCTCAGTTCACACAATGCTGAATCCTAGCATGTAGGATTTTGAGCCATAACCTTACTAGCATGAGAGATGAGGGCAGTTGTCCGGTGTTTTGGACATTCTTCAGTACTGCCCTTCTTGGGAATTGGGACGAAGATTGACCTTTTCCAGTTCTGTGGCCACTGCTGGGTTTTCCAAACTTGCTAACATGTTGAGTGCAGCACTTTGATAGCATCATCTTAAAGCTCTGCTGGAATTTGATCACCTCCACTAGGTTTATAGGTTTTTTTCTGGGTTTGGGTGACTGACCACACCATTGTGGTTATCTGGGTCATTAAGATCTTTTTTGTTCAGTTCTCTGTATTCTTTCCATCTCTTCTTGATCTCTTCTGCTTTTATTAGGTCTTCACCATTTCTGTCCTTTATTGTGCCCATTTTTGGATGGAAATATTTCTTTGATATATCCAATTTTCTTGAAATCTTTACTTTTTCCCCTTCTGTTGTTTTCCTCTTTTTCTTTGCATTGTTCATTGAAGAAGGCCTTCTGTCTCTGCTATTCTGTGGAACTCTGCATTCAGTTGGGTGTACCTTTCTCTTTCCCCCTTGCTTTTCATTTCTCTTCTTTCTTCAGCTATTTGTAAATCCTTCTCAGACAACCACTTTGCCTTCTTGCTTTTCTTTTTCTCGAGGATGGTTTTGTTTGGTGCCTCTGTACAGTATTATGGGCCTCTGTCCATGGTTCTTCAGGCACTGTGTTTACTAGATCTGGCCCCTCGAATCTGTTTGTGTATTCATAGGGGACTTGACTTAAGTCATACCTGGGCTGGCCTAGTGTGTTTTCCCACTTTTAGTTTAGGCCTGAATTTTTCTATGAGACACTAATGATCTGAGCCACAGTCAGCTCCAGGTCTTGTTTATGGTGACTGTCTACAGTTTCTCAGTCTTTGGCTACAAAGAATGAAATCACTCAGATTTCGGTATTTACCATTTGGTGATGTCCGTGTGTAAAATTGTTTTATACTGTACACTGTGGAAAAGAGAAACAGAAACAGGCAAAGATGAGAGAAAAGAGGATTCTGCTGATGAAACGAGAGATTTCCTGAGACAAAATGTGTTTTCATGTAGCCTTTCCAAAAAAAGTTAATACTAGCACTCAAATTGTAACAGTTTCTAAACATAATCGGTAGCTACAACCAAGAGGAGTATGCCCTTCACAGGTGGGAAATAAAAGATTGCAAGAGAGGAAGAAATTTATTTAAAAATTCTGGATGAAACTTTTTCCGATTCAGAGATAGGCTTAGTAATGTTATTTGCATGAGAGGATTGGAAATAAGAGGAAGAAAACAGAGAAATGCACAGTTTGGAAATTTGTATGTAAATATTAATGACTCACTTCCCCAAATGGAGCTTGCCAGGTGGCACTAATGGTAAAGCACCTGCCTGCCAATGCAGGAGGAGTAAGAAACTAAGACTCAGTCTTTGGGTTGGAAAGATCCCCTTGGAGGAGAACATGGCAACCCACTCCAGTATTCTTGCTTGTGGAGAATCCCATGGACAGAGGAGCCTGCTGGAGGTCCATAGGATCCCAGAGAGTTGGACAATACTGGAACAACTTAGCATGCACAGTCCCCCAAATAATCATCATCTTTAAAGATATGAATAGTCAGCTTTATGAGTTCGTTTTCAAATATAATTAAGCCTATAAGAATTCTGTTAATTCAGCTTTTATAATTCTCTGTTGATAAAACACAAAACTCTGTCTCCTCCTTACATACTGACAATTCTAATTATTTGTACTCAGAAGGGTTTCAGAGTGCTAGATACCACAATTCCTTTAAAATAGAAATGAAAATACATTGCCCACAAAGTCTCACTGTTATGTTCATGAACTGTGTTAATTTGGAGTTTCCATAAGTGCCGTAAACCAAATGAATTATATCAATACTTGTATATGGCTACAGCCTACTTTTATTTGTTGAAGTATTTTAGTTGACATAGAATCATTGAAAAATGTAGGCTTGCTTTCTTAAGAATTTGCTGTGATTTTTTTCGCCAAAATTCTTGGCCTTTTTTTTAAAAAAAAAAAAACTTTTTTAAAGTGTATATATCTATCTGTTTCATCAGCAAGGCTTATTTTATTGCTCTTCTATTTTTTTCCTCTAGACAAAAGTTAAGCAGCTAGAAGAACAACTGCATTCTCTTACTGAAACCAGTTCACAGAATGATCATCTACGCAAGTTGAATAAGGCACTAGAAGGCAAATATGCTCAGGTGTGATTAATAGCTACAAAACAGATTGCTTTTATGTTTTGATTAGCTTTTAAGAAACAGGCCTTTCTCCCCACCTCACCATACAAGCCCAGGAAGATGAATATTCTCTCACTGTACTCCATTTAACAAACATTTTTTAAAACACCCTCTATGTACAAAGTTCCACTTAATCCTAGAGGATTTCAGAAAGATGCCAGAATCAGGATTGGGACATTCAGCTTGCTTATGCTCTAACTGGAGGATTAGGAATGTACTCAGTAGATTTTATTATAGAAGATTATGGCTTTCGGAAACAAAATAGATTGTATTGGGAGCATCCTTAGGGAGCAGTATTATGATGAAAGCATCACGAATCATGTTGTTCATAGAGGAAGTGGGTTTTTTTGATGTGAGCCTTAAAACTTTTGGCAGATGCGAGGAACAGGTATCTTTGATTTTTTAGTTATAGGCAAAGACAGAATTTGGTGCCAGCATGACCCACAGCAGCGCACTTGAAAGAGGTATTAGTAATGAAGGTGCTTGCTTGTCAACATGGTGGCTGTTGAGACTGAAAACCTGTCATAAGTCACAGAATACTTTTAACAGATGAAGAGAAAATTAGACAGATAAGGTATATAAAACCTTATATATGATGTGGGGAAAAGGCATTTGTTGTTGATGTTTGGAGTGCCCTCTTCCCACAAAGGACAATTTGGCTTTATTTACCTTTAGTGAAGAAAACAATCCAGGATTATGTGTTAGTAAAAAAAAGTGATTCATTTCAGTGATTTACAGTTTACCACATTATCTGTTTAATTCTTAACACTCAGTGTTAGCATGTGTAATGTCTGTGTCTATAATGTTTGTGTATGTTATACCTCTGGTAACCAAGGAACTAGAATGTGTCTTCAGATGGAATGCTGCTAGCGTTCTAACCATCTGACTACACTGGTAAAGGGGGCTTCATTAGATACGCTTTCTTTCTTCACTAGGACATACTTCATTCTGGTTATTTTTTTTATTCTGAAAGCAAAGGAACACATTCCTAAGTATATTTTCCATCACAGCTTTGTTTAGAACATTGTGCTGTTTCTCCCAGTAAACGGGGCATTCACTGAAAAATAATCCTAGGTTTAGTTGATTTGTTTTTCTCAATTGGTGATGCCTCCAAGAAGAAGGAAATCTCCAGAGAGGCCTGCTTCTTCGAAATTCCTTGAAAGCTATAGGCCTCCTGTAAACAGTGTCAAGGAACGAACTTCCTCGGTTGGTTTGCCCAGTGTTGTGCCAAACCCCACACGCCGTGTGACCTTTGCACCTGCCCTGACTTCTGTGAGGTCTTCTCAGGAGATTGGAGACTCTCGGATCTCTCTAAAGACTCTTTTGAATGCCATTAAAACCATGGAGGGAAGACTAGAAGGTAAAATAGACATTCTTGCCTCAAGACCATTAATAAATGATGAGTCACCAAATTTTCTTAATCGAGATTCGGTAAGTGAAGACTAGAAATCATAACAAAATTTCAGATTTATACAACAATGAAGAAAAGTAGTAACATCTAGAGAGATAAAGTTTAGAAATGTGCGTACTAACAAGGAAACAAGCTTCTTCACAAACAGGATAGACTAATGTAGATTGAAACCATCATTCTGGCTATCTCATACTTTTTCTTTTGGACACAGAAATGTCCAATTTGCCTTAACACTAACCATTGAGATTTTTTAAATCTAATTTTCTATTTCTTAAAAATGAGTATGTTAATAATCTTAACATTTACAGTAAAATGTCTGGATAAAGGCTGATTTTAAAGTAGAAGTACATAAATAGGAGCCCTAATATATTGGATGCTGGCATATATTTCCCCCAAAAAACTTACTAGAGCATCTATCTTTGTTTCCTATTTAAAAACAGAAAGTACTATAACTTGTCTTTAGAGTTAACTAATGTTTAGATACTTTTGTTAAGTACTTTAGCTAGCGGCCTTTTCATATTTATATAAACACTGGTAAAACTATAAAAACTATGTTCTTCCTAATGTATTTTTCCCATTCAATAGGTTTTAAAACGTCTAAGTTAGCATCTTTTATACTATGCTTGGATCCCTACAGAAAAAGTATTTTAATTGTTACACGTTAAAACTTATAGGGAAGTATAATGTTGAGGGAGATGTGGGGGAAAAGCATTCTTTGTTGATGTTTGGAGTGCCTTCTTCCCACAAAGGACAATTTGGCTTTATTTACCTTTATTTCTTGGGCTTCCCTGGTGGCTCAGATGGTAAAGAATCTGCCTGCAATGTAGGAGACCCAGATTCAATCCCTGAGTCTGATCCCTGGGTTGGGAAGTTCCCCTGGAGAAGGGAATGGCTATACCCAGTCCAGTATTCTTGCCTGGAGAATTCCATGGACAGAGGAGCCTGGCAGGCACAATTCATGGGGTTGCAACACAAAAATCAAACACAATTGAGTGACTAACACTTTCACTTTTTCACAGAGGAGCCTGGTGGCCTAGTCAATGGGGTCACAAAGAGTCGGACATGACTGAAGGGACTTAGCACACACACACACAATATATAAGATGTATTAAGATATATAAATATATATTATATATATCTTCAGATACATAAGATATATAAATATCTTCAGATATTTAAATACAGATATATGAATATCTCCAGAGAAGGCAATGGCACCCCGCTCCAGTACTCTTGCCTGGAAAATACCATGGATGGAGGAGCCTGGTAGGCTGCAGTCCATGGGGTTGCTAAGGGTCGGACACGACTGAGTGACTTCCCTTTCACTTTTCACTTTCATGACTTGGAGAAGGAAATGGCAACTCACTCCAGTGTTCTTGCCTGGAGAATCCCAGGGACCGGGGAGCCTGGTGGGCTGCCGTCTATGGGGTCACACAGAGTCGGACACGACTGAAGAGACTTAGCAGCAGCATATGAATATCTTAATCATAACATATTTTAGGTTAAAACAAGATTCAGAAGAGTGTACAAAATATTTCACTATTTGTGTGCAAAAGGGTTGGGAGGATGAAGAATATATACATATGTGTTCACCTTTGCAAAGAGTATCTCTAAAATGAATTGTAATAAATTGGCAATGTTATTTTCAAGAAAGGAAACTGGGTGGCTGGGAGATTTTTCACGGTATCAAAAGGATAAAGTGAAAAATCTCTCAGCCAAAGCAAAAGTGGACAAAGGATGGTCTTTTCAGCAAGCAGTGCTGAAGCAATTGCATATCACATGCAAAAACAAAAAACAAAGTACCTTTGATCTGTACCTCTTACTGTATATAAAAATTATCTCAAAATGGGTAACAGCCTTAAAGATAAAACCTAAAACTAAAACTTTCAGAAGAAAACATTGGAAGAAAGCTTTGTAATCTTGAATTACACAAAGATTTCTTAGATTTGACATCAAAAGCATGATCCACAAAGGAAAAAAAAAAGAAATGACAGCTTATGCTCTTCAAAGACATTGTTAAGAAAATGAAATAAACTACAGGCTGGGAGAACAAACAATTGCAAATCACATATGAGATGAAAGTGTTGTCTCCAGAATTTATTAAAATCACAAAACTCAGTAAGAAGGAAGGAGAAGGCAGTGACACCCCACTCCTTGCCTAGAAAATCTCATGGACGGAGAAGCCTGGTAGACTGCAGTCCATGGGGTCACTAAGAGTCGGACACGACTGAGCGACTTCACTTTTCACTTTTCACTTTCATGCATTGGAGAAGGAAATGGCAACCCACTCCAGTGTTCTTTCCTGGAGAATCCCAGGGACAGAGGAGCCTAATGGGCTGCTGTCTATGGGGTCACACAGAGTCAGACACGACTGAAGAGACTTAGCAGCAGCAGCAGTAAGAAGGAAGCAATTTGGGAAAAGAAGAGGCAAAGTACTTGAACATATATTTCACTAAAAAGATACATGGATATAAGTAAGAACTTGAAAAGATGTTAAACATCAGGCATTAGGGAAATGCAAATTAATACCGTGGTGAGATGCTGCCTCACACTATTGTGTGTTTGTGTTCAGTCATGTCCGACTCTTTATACCCCATGAACTATAGCCCTCTAGGCTTCTCTGCCCATGGAATTTTCCAGGCTAGAATGCTGCAGTGGGTTACCAGACAGTAAAGAATCTGCCTGTAATGTGAGAGACCCAGGTTTGATCCCTGGATTGAGAAGATCCCCTAAGAAGGAAATGGCGGTCCACTCCAGTATTCTTGCCTGGAGAATTCCATGGACAGAAGAGCCTGGTGAGGGTTACAGTCTGTGAAGTCACAAAGAGTCAGACACAACTGAGTGACTAACACTTTCACTTTCACCTCCAGGGGATCTTCTGGACCCAGGGATCAATCCACATCTCTTTCGTCTCCTGCCTTAGCAGGCGGATTCTAATGCCACCTGGGAAGCCCACCACATACTATTAGAATGTTTAAAATTGAAAAACTGATCGTACCGAGTGTTAGTGAAGCTATGGAGGAGCTCTCATACATTGTTGAAGGGAGTGTAAAATCAACCATTTTGGAAAATAGTTTGGTAGCTTCTTTAAAAGTGAAACGGGACTTCCCTGGTGGTCCAGGGGCTAAGATTCTGCAGTCCTAATGCAGGGTTGCTGGGTTCCATCCCTGGTCAGGGAACTAGATCCTACATGCCGCAACTAAGACCTGGGGCAGCCAACTTTTTTTCAAATGAAACATATTACTACCATATGACCTATCTCTTCCACCCCTATGTATTTACCAAAGATGAATGAAAGTTTATATCTACAAACTGTATACAGCTGCTCAAAGCAGTTTTATTTGCAATACCTTAAAACTGTCACTTCATGGCAAATAGATGGGGAAACAGTGACAGGCTTTATTTTCTTGGGCTCCAGAATCACTACAGATGGTGACTGCAGCCATAAAATTAAAAGATGCTTTCTCCTTGGAAGAACAGCTATGACAAACCTAGACAGCATATTAAAAAGCAGAGACATTACTACTTTGCTGACAAAGGTCCATATAGTCAAAGCTGTGTTTTTTCCAGTAGTCATGTACACATGTGAGAGCTAGACAATAAAAAAGGCTGAATGCCAAAGAATTGATGCCTTCAAACTGTGGTATTGGAGAAGACTCTTGAGAGTCCCTTGGACAGCAAGGAGATCAAACCAGTCAATCCTAAAGGTAATCAACCCTGAATGTTCATTAGAAGGACTGATGTTGAAGCTTCAATACTTTGGCCACCTGATGTGAAGAGCCAACTCAATGGAAAAGACCCTGATGTTGGGAAAGGTTGAAGGCAGGAGAAGGGAATGACAGAGGATGAGATGGTTGGATGGCATCACTGACTCAATGGACATGAGTTTGAGCAAGCTCCAGGAGATGGTAAAGGACAGGGAAGTCTGGCATACTGCAGTCCATAGGGTTGCAAAGAGTCGGACACTAGTGAGCGACTGAACAGAACAGAAAACTGGAACAACTCCAGTGTCTAGCAGAATACTGTTCAGCAACAGGAAGGAAGAACTACTGATACATGCAGAAGATTGAGTGAATCTTAACTGTGCTGAGTAAAACAAACCATTCCAAAATGAGTACAGTATGTCCTCTACATATGAACCTTCAAGTTGTGAACTTTCAAACTTGCATTCACGTGTCTAATCATGAAGGTTAGTTCTATTTGAGGCGGCACAGGATTCGAATGTAGACTGGTACTTGAAGTCTGCAGCAGCTGTTCAGAATACAGTCCAGTTCAGTTCAGTTGCTCAGTCATGTCCGACTCTGTGACCCCATGGACTGCAGCACGCCAGGCCTCCCTGTCCATCACCAACTCCTGGACTTTACACAGACTCATGTCCATGAGTTGGTGATGCCATCCAACCATCTCATCCTCTGTCATCCCCTTCTCCTCCCTCCTTCAGTCTTTCCCAGCATCAGGGTCTTTTCCAATGAGTCAGTTCTTCGCATCAGGTGGCCAAAGTATTGGAGTAGCAGCTTCAGCATCAGTCCTTCCAATGAATATTCAGGACTGATTTCCTTTAGGATGGACTGGTTGGATGTCCTTGCAATCCAAGGGACTCTCAAGAGTCTCCTCCAACACCACAGTTCAAAAGCATCAATTTTTTGGCACTCAGCTTTCTTTATAGTTCATCTCTCACATCCATACATGACTTCTGGAAAAGCTATAGCTTTGACTAGACGGACCTTTGTTGGCAAAGTAATGTCTCTGCTTTTTAATATGCTATCTAAGTTGGTCATAACTTTTCTTTCAAGGAGCAGCATTTTTTAATTTCATGGCTGTGCTACCAAAGAGTCCAGTGCTACCAAAGAGCTATACGACCTTGTAGCTCAGATGGTAAAGAATCTGCCTACAGTGCAAGAGACCTTGGTTGTATCCCTGGGTCAGTAAGATACTCGGGAGAAGGGAATGGCAACCCACTCCGGTATTCTTGCCTGAAGAATCCCATGAAAAGAGGAGCCTGCCAGGCTACAGTCCATGGGATCACAAAAAGTCAGATACAACTGAGTGACTAACACTACCCAGATGTCATTGGATCATTTTTTCAAGAGGGTAGCTGGAAATGAATCTAGCAAGTAACCAGAACCTGTGCCATCAGTGTCAGGCATGAGTGAAATTGCAGTTTGCCCTCTGTCTCCTCTTGCTGATGATCCTGCAACTCTTAACCATCTCCCACCTCCACTCCCTCTTCCAATCACTTCTCACCTGGTGCCAGTCAGCCCCTGTATGCCAGTTGTTGTACCGCTGTACTTTTCAAGGTACTGTACTTTAAGGTTAAAAGTATTTTTTGTTTGCTTGTTTTTTATGTATTGTCTGAAAAGTATTATAAACCTATTAAAGTACAGTACTACATAGCTGGTTGTGTTAGTTGGGTACCTAGACTAACAGACTTAAGAACAAATTTGAACTTATGAGCACGTTCTTAGAACAGAACTCATTTATATGTAGGGGATTTACTGTACATAAAATACTTCATTTATATAAAATTCTAGGAAATAAAAATGACAGAAAATAGGTCAGTGGAGGCCTTGGGTGGACATGTAGGAACAGGGAGAGAGAGAACGGGTTGATTACTAAAAGGCATAGGGGAAGTTTGGAGATAATGGAAATTGTTCATTATTGTGATGATTTTAAGAGTTTATACATATTTCAAAATTGTACATGTTAAATGTACACAGCTTACTGTTTGTCAGCTATATCCCAGTATGGCTGCTTTTAAAAATGCTAATTTTTGTATAAGTAATTATTTTAAAGTATTTAAAATGACATTCTTGAAATGAGAAAAACAGTAAAGATGATAACAAGTTAGTGGTTGCCAAGGAACATGGAATGGATTTGGGGAGGACATGAACAAAAGAGACAGTACAGGAGAGCTCTTCGTGGCAGTGGAGCAGTTCTGCGTCTTGCCTGTGGTGGTGGTCACCAGAATACGTGCGTGCCATCAGATTACACAGTTATATGCATGTGTGCATACACAGAGGAATGCAGGTTAAAAAATGGTGAAAACTGCAACTTTTGTAGTCCTGTTAATCTGATTAACAATCATGTAAGATTGTGAAGATGTAAAGATGTCATTATTAGAAGCAGGGTGAAGAGTGCATGGGGACTGTCAGTAATTTTGTAACATCCTGTGAGTCTATAATTATTTTAAGATAAAATCTTTTTTTTTAAAGAGTAGTATTTAAGATAGTATGATGATCTGAAATGATTGTATAGATACACTGAAAGTGTTTCAGGGGTATAAAATTGTAATACTTTTAATTAGGATTAGAACACTATTTAGAACACTTTTATAACTATTTTCTTGACACTATTTATACTTATTCATCTGCTTTTATTATGTATTTTGTTAATTTACATCATATTTTCAAATTCTGTGATAACCAGTTTTCTCCCCCAGTTTTCATCTTACCATCAGAGGTTTTTTTTGTGTTTTTTTTTTTTTAGTATTTTAAAGCTTTTATTGGTATGTATGTAGTTTATTTATAGTGTTATGTTAGTTTCTGGTGTACAGCAAAGTGAATCAGTTATACATATATCCACTCTTTTCCCATTAGGTCATTACAGAGTATTGAGAAGAGTTCCTTGTGCCATATAATAGCCATCATAATCACAGTCTTATCTCCCATGTCCCTCATTCCAGGCTTTTCATATTGACATATATATTAGAAATTTGCACATGTTTATTAAATTTTTTTTTCCTTTGTAGTTTTAAGGGGAAAAACAGCTACTAGAGCTAGTTTTTTTATTTTTTGCAATTATAGATAAGCATATTTAATTTAACATTTTAAGTTTGGCTTCTAAATTGCTGTGTCTTATTCTAACCAGAGCTTCCCTTATGGCTCAGATGGTAAAGAATCCACCTGCAATACAGTAGGTCTGAGTTTAATCCCTGGGTTGGGAAGATCCCCTAGAGAAGGAAATAGCTACCTACTCTAGTATTCTAGCCTGGAGAATCCCCATGGACACAGAAGCCTGGCAGGCTAACAGTCGGTGGGGTCGTAAAGAGTCAGACAAGACTGAGAGACTAAGCACAGGACATTCTAACTGCTGACTGATCATGCTTTGAGAAAGTCACTTATTATCGTTTCTTTCTTTCTGCTAAGGTGAAATCCCTTCTTGAAAAGAATGAAGAGGAGCTTTCACAAGCAGTGAAGGGTCGTGATGCAGCCCTGAAAGAGAGTCAGAAGTTGAAAGGGGACCTTGAAACTCTGGAGGACAGAGAGAACAAGAAGGTAAGACATCAACCCCTTTGTGAACTGTGTAACTGACATGAAGCGCTTCTAAAATTTTTATGAGCCATATTCTTTCATTTCTTGTTACCTTTAGTTTAAAAAAAAACAGAGGATTGATCAGATGAGAATTTTCTTTTACAAAAGATAACTTTAGAAAAACTTTAAAATACTTCCCTTAAAAATAGATGATTTAACTCAGTGTGTTTTTTTCTTTCTTTCTTAATCAAAAGTCTATTTTTTTTGTTGAAACACATCTGACCTTGGTAATAATAACCACCTACTTATGTCTTATTAATGTGATAAAACATTGTTATGATTCTATGTTAAATTACCAAATGCTTTCTGCTTAACAGTGTATGTTCTCGGTGGGAGGAGAGGTCACATCCCAGACTCCTTCCCCTCTGAAGAGGGCTGTGACTTACACCATTCTTCCGTGGCTCCCACTCTCCCTTATGTTCTTTTTTCCCTCAGATAATTCTGATGGGCTTCGGAGGTGTTATTATCTTCTGAGCCCATGGTAAGATTAGCTGAGCAGGGCCTGTATGGGCCACCCTGGGACTACCTCGAGACCCAAGAAGTTGTCGGTCCTTATGTCTCTAGTTAAAACTGATGTGTGTGCTAGGATATGATAATAGTCAGGAAGCACTGCAGAGTTTTTCATTGGAGCCATAGGACCTGGGGTTTAGTTTTCTTTTTCTCAAAGTCAGAATAACTTAATAAAATAAAAATAAAATATACTTTAAAGCAATTATCCTCCAATTAAAACATAGTAGAAGCATACCTCACACCTATCTGTGGGAAATTTCTGTGGAATTGTAAATGAATTTAAGAACAATTTTATATTCTCTTGTTTATTTAAATAAAACTGCTTTGATTACAAAAGAAAAAATATATATTTATATATACACACACACTTATTCCTCTTAGCATTGTACCAGACCTGGTTTCGATACTCTTCTAGCAGTCACAGGACTCCGCAGCAGAAGAATAACTAGACCGGATCAAAATATTGTCTTATTTCGTCTTCTGTTAGGTAGGAAACTTTCAGCGACAACTGGCAGAAGCCAAAGAAGACAACTGCAAAGTGACGATCATGTTGGAGAATGTGTTGGCTTCTCACAGTAAGATGCAAGGTGCTCTGGAAAAAGTGCAAATAGAGCTTGGCCGGAGGGATTCAGAGATCGCAGGCCTCAAGAAAGAAAGGTACCAGAGATGATTTTTGTCTTTGTACTTGTATTTTTCTGCTGTGTTGTAGTAAGGAACAGTGTGTGATCAAGAAACAGTCACTTTATGTTACTTCCTTTGTGAAAAAAGTAGTACAATGGTATT
This sequence comes from Bos javanicus, assembly GCF_032452875.1. Classification (NCBI taxonomy): domain Eukaryota; kingdom Metazoa; phylum Chordata; class Mammalia; order Artiodactyla; family Bovidae; genus Bos; species Bos javanicus. Next base: position 85,387,197 of record NC_083869.1, read on the forward strand.
TAATTTTATTTTATTTTTAAACTTTACATAATTGTATTAGTTTTGCCAAATATCAAAATGAATCCACCACAGGTATACATGTGTTCCCCATCCTGAAGCCTCCTCCCTCCTCCCTCCCCATACCATCCCTCTGGGTTGTCCCAGTGCACTGTCCCCAAGCATCCAGTATCGTGCATCGAACCTGGACTGGTGACTCGTTTGATACATGATATTTTACATGTTTCAATGCCATTCTCCCAAATCTTCCCACCCTCTCCCTCTCCCACAGAGTCCATAAGGCTGTTCTATACATCAGTGTCTCTTTTGCTGTCTCATACACAGGGTTATTGTTACCATCTTTCTAAATTCCATATATATGCGTTAGTATACTGTATTGGTGTTTTTCCTTCTGGCTTACTTCACTCTGTATAATAGGCTCCAGTTTCGTCCACCTCATTAGAACTGATTCAAATGTATTTAAAGAATTAGCAAATTTGGGAGAATCTGGAATTATAAAAATGATATCCAAAAATTCACAGATTTTGTAGTGGTGTAAATGAATATGTATTCCAGCAATTCATGTGATAAATGCTGTCTTATCCTTGCTGTTTTCTACACCATTTAAATCTGCCCTTGAGTCTACAGAATAGTAATTGTCAGATTATTAAAGCCAGGCATCTACTTCATTTTGAATTAATTATCCATTTATTAGTATACTATTTAATTATTTTAGAGGAATCATTGTGAGAACTGCTTTCAGCTATAAGAAAACTCCTTTGAATGTTTCAAAAATTATATGCATATTTCCAGTTTAGGTTAATAAACAAATGGTTTGAGTTTAATAAGGCCTGTAAGTATAATGTATTACTGGTACATATTGCCTCTCTGTTATGGGAGAATTAATGACTTTTATATTCTTCATCATGCTAATTTTTTTTTTTTTATGTTATGAATCAGTGTTACCTCTGAACTTAAAGAAATCAAGGGGATGGTATTAAAAAACAGTTTACTGTTCACAGTACAATTCTAGGTAAAAAGCAGAAATCTCAAGAGTAAGCCAGTCCATCTAGAGGTGATACATTTTTGTGCCAGTGATATATAGAGAGAGAGAGTATAAAATTACCAGCTTTTAACTTAGTCATTAACATGTCCTGATAGTTTGATATACCAAGAAGAATTGAATCATAGAGATGGGACAAATTTTCAATCCCCAGGAGAATTAGTCTCTTACTCTGATGCTGAGGCTGCAGATTTATCACCTGCCAGCTCTCATATTCTGAGCATCTGTAGCCCATAACCTAATGCCATTTCAGCTTCCTGGAAGAGTACCCTGTATATCCCAGTGGTATCATTTCTAGATGGTTCTTTCCATTTCTAGAAAGTGGTCACTTTCTCTGTGCTCTCTATCTTTAGGGCTCTGAATCAACAGCGGGTACAGAAGCTGGAAGCAGAAGTGGACCAGTGGCAGGCCAGAATGCTTGTCGTCGATGCCCAGCACAACAGTGAGGTAGAAGCCAGGTTTTTATAGATGATAATGTTAGTGTTTTTTTTTATTTTATTGGGATATCAGTGTTTTGGAAAAATGGAGTAAAATAATCAGGTAAATTTCCTTCCCATTCAAGTCTGAGTTTTGAACAGTACATATTCCCAAATGGGAAACTGGTCTATAATCTTGCAGTGAGTCATTTAGCAAACCAGGACCATAATTGTGCCTAATTCTTTTTGTCTTATATGGTCTACATTCTTTTCATATATTAATGCATAAGGGATTGCAAATGTTAAAGGGCTTAGAAAATAACGTAGCTTCAGTTAGAAGTAGGGTAGTCCTACTAAATAAGGAAATACATGCGTTCATAGGTGTATACGTATATAAATATGTATCTACACATATGCACACATGTAAAATACACAGGGATATTTCATATGAATAAGCTTTTTCTAGAGAAATATACAAGGAGCAGTTGCCAATTCTTATCTCTGTAGGCAATGAGGTTAAAGAATCAAAAAGGGGAATTTAACTAATTTAAAATTTTAGAAATTAGGATAAATAAGTTGGCTCTGTTTTCAAAAACTCTCTAGTGACCAGTGGAGCATACCCTTCCCACCACCTTCTAAGAGTCTGCTAAGCACTGTCTGTAATAAGTTCTCACATACATATCCCAGGCATCTGGAGTCTTTGTTTCTGGTTCCAAATAATTATTGTCTCAAAGTTTAAAGTGGGAATATTACAGTGTTATGTACTTCTAGTATCTTTTACAGTGGAACAACTAGATTAAAAACAATCTTCTCTTTCAGATGGAACCTCTACAAAAAGCTCTAGATGTAGCTAGAGAAGACAACAGGAAACTGGCTATGAGCCTGGAGCAAGCTCTCCAGACAAATAATCACCTACAAACAAAGCTTGATCATGTTCAAGAGAAATTGGAAAGCAAAGAACTTGAGCGACAGAATTTGGAAACCTTTAAGTAAGAGCAGTATAGTCACGGTGAAATTAGGGAAGAGCCTCTGGGAGAGTAAGTCTGGCTCATTCACATAAACCAGTTAAAGCTTTTTCCCTACTTTGAGCTGGTCCTCCTGCAGAACCACGTGAAGGTGACAGGCGTAGCTAAACAGCAGAGGATGCTGGCTGGGATATGCTCCTCTTCAGCTCTTCCCTCATCTGGTGTTGATCTTCTGTACATGATCAGATCAGATCAGTCGCTCAGTCGTGTCCGACTCTTTGCAACTCCATGAATCACAGCACACCAGGCCTCCCTGTCCATCACCAACTCCCGGAGTTCACCCAGACTCACGTCCATCGAGTCAGTGATGCCATCCAGCCATCTCATCCTCTGTCGTCCCCTTCTCCTCCTGCCCCCAATCCCTCCCAGCATCAGGGTCTTTTCCAATGAATCAACTCTTCACATGAGGTGGCCAGAGTACTGGAGTTTCAGCTTTAGCATCATTCCTTCCAAAGAAATCTCAGGGCTGATCTCCTTCAGAATGGACTGGTTGGATCTCCTTGCAGTCCAAGGGACTCTCAAGAGTCTTCTCCAACACCACAGTTCAAAAGCATCAATTCTTTGGCACTCAGCCTTCTTCACAGTCCAACTCTCACATCCATACATGACCACAGGAAATTTTAAACCAATTCAGGAGGGACACATACACATTTTTGCCAAACCTTTTCTATCAGAAGCTTATGTGTCCTTCAAAGGCATGATTTGGAAAAGGAACAACAGAAGCCTGAATGGAAATAACCCCTCCAGGAGTGGGATAATTCATTTAAGCAGATGCTCGACCATTAATTGTTTTCCATTTTGCCCTGAGATTAGTTAGCTCAAGTGCTTCTAATTCAAGTCAAGCCACTGGAGTTTTTTTCTTAAACTTTATCTAGGCAAATATGATTTAGATATTAATAACATCCCATGAAAATTTATACCCAAAGGAAATATATTATGCCCATTTATCTTTATTCCTTTCAGGTAGTGAACATACTGATATTGCAGAGCGTATTTATATAAGCTAAAGCTAAGAGAGTATTTTTCATGTTTGTAATCTGTACAAATTGTATATTCTGGTGAAATGCTGCTGGCTCTGGACTATTCAGTATTGGTTAAAATAAGAATATGTGTTTTTACTCTTAAAGGTGGATCTCTTTATATTAATGACTTTGTTTTTTAAGGCCGTAGGTAAATGCTTATTTTTCTTTCTGTTAATGAGTTACAGATCAGTGATTTTACATGGTGACTGATCTGCTCAGTTGTAAATCATACCACCTAAGAGGTTTTCTAAAGGTGATTTAACATCTCTCTTCCAAAACAGAGAACGGATGAGTGAAGAATCCAAAATAGAAGCAGAATTGCATGCTGAACGCATAGATGCTCTAAGAAAGCAGTTTCAAATTGAGAGAGAAACTGCCAGGAAAGCAGCACAGCGGGAAGTAACTGAGGTATGGAGGCACGTGACAAAAGACACATAACGTCCGTCTCCAGATGGTTGCTAGCTAGAAGATTCCTGAGAATGGCTGCAGTTGCTCTTTAGCTCTTCTAATTCTCCTTTCACCAGCAAGTGAGATGCAGCTCTAAGCTGTTTGATATACAGTTATCTGCCCAGTGAAGGAATGCCTTGATGATAGTCTTCCCCTTGGAGAATAGTAACTTGAGTGGTAAAGAGAAAGGAGGAGACTGCCATCTGTTAGACAGATAGCAGTCACCTATCTCCTCAGTCCACTTCACTAGCATCCATCACGCACCTACCTTCTCCTGAGAGGCATATTTAAAAACAGTAGAAGACGTGGTCTGTACTAAATGACCCCTTATTTGTCACCTCCCCTCTTACATGAGACAAGTAAGGAAGACGTCAGAAGACTCTCTGATATTTAGAAGCTATGTACAATTTTAAATGAATGCAGAGTAAGGGAAAGTTTGTTTTAGGCTGGCTGGGTGATAGGAAGAAGAGGGAAGCTTGACCACAGTACGGGACTGAGACTGGCAGAGTTTTCAGGGGTAGGACACGCTATGTAGCAGGATAAGCAAATGAAAAATGAGCAGGATATGTGAGCAAAGGAAAAGCATTTGCCTGTCTTGATTAAAGCAGAGACTAGGAAATTTCTGAGAAAGAAGGGCTAATAGAGGAAACCAGCTGGTAGATGGTCTTAACTACCAGAATATTGGCTGGAAACTGTTAGGTAAAAGTAAAGCACTGTAGGTTTCTGAGAAGGATGTAAGCACAGTTTTAAGTAGGTTAGTCTGTTGGCAGTGGAAAGTAAATAATAATGAAGATAAACCAGAAACATGGAGGCTAATGGGAACTACAGCAGTTACTTCGGGCTTCAGATTAAAGAAAAGCAGTTCTGTTGAAAGTAGAGAATAATTTAAAAAGCTATTTTTAATAGAAAAATCAAACATACACAAAATGTATCATAAGCAAAGGGGAGGGAGTAATTAAAATAATTCCAAGACTTAGCTGGAGTGGCTGGTCTGTATTTTGCCAGATTTAGTGCATTGCTTTGCAGTTTACAAGGAGCAGTCCCAAAAATCAGATTCAACTGTTTATATGGTACTTTGTAAATTGCAAAAGCACTGTATAAATATTATAATAAAAACAATTTCTGTGGGAAACAAAAATGGACACTGAAATTAAAGATACCTTTAATCAGAGATAGTTGTTCAGAATACTTAGTTTAAACCCTTTTAACAGGAATCAGTGAAGATCGTGAACTTGTGCAGGAGACCAAAGAACAGTAGTATTAGTGCTGTCTTGAGCAGTTAGCCACAGAGGTGGCATCAGGGTGCACTGTTTAAGTGCCTCAGCTCTGCCTCTTAAAAGCAATGTGGTAATTTACTATCTGCGCAGACGACTGAACTTTTGAGTCTGTTACCTTGATCATAAAATGGAACTTCTGAATGTTTCCTTGATCATAAAATGGAAATCATCACAACTACTTTCCAAGGTGGTTTAGAGGATTAAATTGGAAAATATATGAAAAGTAATTACTAAGATCATGGCATCTGGTCCAATCACTTCATGGGAAATAGATGGGGAAACAGTGGAAACAGTGTCAGACTTTATTTTTGGGCTCCAGAATCACTGTAGATGGTGATTGCAGCCATGAAATTAAAAGACGCTTACTCCTTGGAAGGAAAGTTATGACCAACCTAGACAGCATATTCAAAAGCAGAGACGTTACTTTGCCAACAAAGGTCCATCTAGTCAAGGCTATGGTTTTTCCAGTGGTCATGTATGGATGTGAGAGTTGGACTGTGAAGAAAGCTGAGTGCTGAAGAATTGATGCTTTTGAACTGTGGTGTTGGAGAAGACTCTTGAGAGTCCCTTGGACTGCAAGGAGATCCAACCAGTCCATTCTGAAGGAGATCAGTCCTGGGTGTTCTTTGGAAGGACTGATGCTAAAGCTGAAACTCCAGTACTTTGGCCACCTCATGCGAAGAGTTGACTCATTGGAAAAGACTCTGATGCTGAGAGGGATTGGGGGCAGGAGGAGAAGGGGACGACAGAGGATGAGATGGATGGATGGCATCACTGACTCGATGGACTTGAGTCTCAGTGAACTCCAGGAGTTGGTGATGGACAGGGAGGCCTGGTGTGCTGCGATTCATAGGGTCGCAAAGAGTCGGACACGACTGAGCGACTGAACTGAACATAAGTGCAAAGTAAGTGATAATTTTTAAGGCTTACCCAGTTTTGACAAAGCTGTGATTGAGATAATGGTGGAATGTCTAACAGAAATTTGGTTGGGTAATAAAAGACAACACTGTAGTGTGAATTTAGGAGCTGAAGGAATGAGCTAGTATAAAGAGAAAAAGTAACATTATTTTGGTTCTTTGACATGTTAAACACTTCCTAGCCATAGAGAATACCACCTTCCTATCTTCTCCCTTCTCAGCTGCCTCTTCCTAAAAATCAAGTGGTACTTTTTAGGTGCTTCTTCCTAAAAATTCAAGGATCCAAGAGGAGGAGAGGAACTCTGTAAAATGATTTAAGTAATGTTAAAAGATAAATTGAGGCAAAGTAAAATTAAGAGTTTATTTGAACAAAAATCCTTTTGAATTGGACATTATGCCATTGATTGCAGTAGAAGGCACTCTGAGGAGTTGTACAAAATGGAAGAGTCTTATAGGCAGAAGGGAGCAGGAACAAGAGAGTTAAACTAGGGAAAAAAGTAGATGGGTTATGGCAAACTTACTTCCTTTAGTGGATGGCAGGTGTCTACCAGGCAGATTACCCAACTAATGCTGATCAGATGATTCCTGACTGACTGGTTTGAAAGTCCATTTCTGGGAGAGCCAAAACTAATTAAGTTTGGTGACAGTAGGGCTTAGCATAGGTCATTTTGTTTTGGGCCTGTTGTATTGTTTTTTTAATTAATAATCACTGTTATTTTACCACTAGACAAGTTTCCTAAAATTTCTAAAAGCAGTAAGTACAAATTATTATGTAAAATAAATAAGCTATAAGGGTATATTATACAGCACATGGAATATAGCTGGAGTATAATCTAAAAAAATTATAACCAGTATAATCTATATTTTAATCACTCATATACCTAAAAATATTATAAATCAACTATACCTCAATAGAAAAGCAATAATATAAAAATATATTCCAATTAAAAATAAATGCATGCACCAATGGTCAGTAGCTGATAGGTATTTACATGTGTGCTTAGTCACTCAGTCATGTCTGACTCTTTGCTACCCCAGGGACTGCAGCCCACCAGGCTCCTCTGTCCATGGAGATTCTCCAGGCAAGAATACTGGAGTGGGTTGCCATGCCCTCCTCCAGGGGATCTTCCCAATCCAGGGATCAAATCCAGGTCTCCCACATTGCAGGCATATTCTTTACCATCTGAGCCACCAGGGAAACCCAAGAATACTGGAGTGGGTAGCCTATCCCTTCTCCAGGTGATCTTCCAGACCCAGGGATCTTCCTGACCCAGGAATCAAACCAGGATCCTCCTGAATTGCAGGCAGATTCTTTAGCAGCTGAGCTACCAAGGAAGTCCATTACATAAACTACCATATAATTTATTTTCACTTCTCCAAACATGACATCACAAGTGACAGAGATGAGCTTAATCTTAAAAAAAAAAAAGCTTTAAGGCATGGTAATGATCACTGAGCAATTAGTGTGTGTCAGGCTCTATATTCTTTTTCTACCTTGTTTTACTGTTACATGACTCCTATGAGGTAGCCTATTCACACAGTTCTCCAGCGATGCACCCAAGGCTTAAGGATGTTATCTGAAATTACTTGACTAGTGACTGGTGAAGTTAAGATTTAAAGTGTCTGATACAAAAGCCATGCTCTTAATATATGATGAACATATATTTATATTGTTTATGTGTTTTAAGAAAGATCGTGTTTTTTAGTGTTAAATCACTAGCCTTACTTAAACCTCCTTTTTAAAAGAATAGTCCAAGGAGAACAAAATATAGAGACACAGTTAAACATAACCTTCTCTTACTGAATGGAAGGTTAAAATGTTCTCATTTTCCCTTTGTGTCCCACAGATGAAGAAAGCCCTTGATGAAGCCAACTTCAGATCAGTGGAAGTGTCCCGGACCAACCGAGAGCTGCGGCAGAAACTTACAGAGCTGGAAAAGCTACTGAATAGCAGCAAGGAGAAAATAAAGAATCAAAGGGCCCAAATTAAGCTCCACTTGTCCGCCAAGGCGAATAACGCTCAGAACGTAGAGAGGATGAAGGTTGTCTGAGAAACCCTGTCTCCTCTGACCTCCTAGTATCGATGAGGACCCAGGCAGGCAGTGGTGTTGGAGGAAGATGGTCTCAGAGCTCTAACACTCCCCTGTGATCTCTGGGAATTATAGCTATACCTGGGATGTGGGCAGACTGCCTTGAAGGGGATGGGTACTCTCTTTTTTTCCAGCAAAGATACTGCTGTGTGAAGGTTTGGCTGCTCATTAGCTGCCAGTGTCCCATCCTGGCTCCTAGCTGTCTCTCCCGCAGTGATTGTATAGGATTTGGCTCTATTGGGGTCAGTGGGCTGGATGGAAGAAGAGCCCAGCAAGAACTGATAACTGGGTCTCATGTGGGATTCTTTCTGTCATCCTCCTATAGGCAAAAAAAAGCAAGCCTGTTTTTCCACTGATTATCTTTCTATGTTATTTCCACATTTACTTTCAGCAAATAGAAACAGAATTGAGGCAAATGGAGCTAATTAAGGATCAGTATCAGAAAAAAAACTACGAACAGGTAGATGATGTCCACACACTGTTTACCATTCGTGTAAAATCCCAAACTTGGGCAGGTTCGTCAACCGTCTTCCCTCTTTGTGCCCTACAGTCACTGAGTATCCAGAAATTTGTATCTGAAATGACTAACCTGCAGAAGGAGATGCAGCTGTTGGCCAGGAGCCAGTATGACACCTCAGCACGGAATAAACAGCAAGAGCTGCGCCTTGAGGCCGAGCGGAAGCTGAGGCAGGAGCTGGAGAATCGGTGCCAGGTGAAAAGGCTTCCTAGGATTCCTCTCAGAGATGAGCAGCAAGTGCCATGTGCTGAGCCCAGCATTAGGGCATGTTGCTTTTCTAGGCTCTAGAGAAGAAAACAGATTTCCAAGTTGTTCATCTTAGCTAAGACCTTAGAATCATATCTAGGAAGAAGCCTGTAGCTTTGAATATGGCACCTCATTGTCATTTTCAATGTAAAAAAAACAAACAAACTCATTTTTAAAGAAAAGCTAAGGCTCACATATGCAAAGTACTAGTTACTGAGTAAGACTTCTGAATTTCATAGTCTTTCAGGAACTTTAGACTCCTTGGTTCTTCTCAGAGCTCAGATCTATCTGTCTGTTGCCATTACAGGACTTTTGCCTGCTCCAACCTAATGAAAAGCATGTTTTACTCCTGAAAAGGGACTTAAGGAGAGCATCAAGCTCTTGCCTGCCAACAGAGATTGTCTGCTACAAATACTATTCCCTCAGTTCTAGAAAGAAACGTTAATCACCTTTCCTCAGGAGAATCAGTAAATCAATATCTGTCATCATGTACAAATGTGTATACAGTCAGTTAAACTGAAAACAAATTTTTAGCTTGTAGTCTGGTAGTACCTGGAATTAGAAAGTATCCCATCATACTTTCATAATTTGGTTTGTCTTGTAATTTATTACAATATTGAAGGTTTTTCTCCCATATATGGCACATTGGGAGTTTGTAAAAATCTTTGTATCACATGTTCAGGAATTGGAAGAAACTATCAGACACCTAAAGAAATGTAAAGAGGCGACAGAGAATAAGCTGAAAGAAGCCAGTGTGGAATCAGAGCAGGTGAGCCAGATACATGAACGACCCTGAAACACAAAAGTCTCTATAAAATCCTCCATTAACACAGTTCTCAGAGTGCAAAAGGCAAGAACCAATACCTTACTCACTATCGCCCCTAACATGTTATAAAGAGCAAATAGTTTTAGATTAAGATTCTGTGTCTTGATGAGATCATAGAATACTGAAATACTGATATTAACTTGATAGTCCAAGTCCCTACCACTAGATATAAGGGAAGACCAGCATGTGTTTGAATTTTAGTGATTATTGTTTGACACGAAAGCAGACCTATTACTTTGCCAACAAAGGTCTGTCTAGTCTAGGCTATGGTTTTTCCAGTAGTCATGTATGGATGTGAAAGTTGGACTCTGAAGAAAGCTGAGTGTCAAAGAGTTTATGCTTTTGAACTGTGGTGTTGGAGAAGACTCTTGAGAGTCCCTTGGACTGCAAGGAGATCCAACCAGTCCATTCTAAAGGAGACTAGTCCTGGGTGTTCTTTGGAAGGAATGATGCTAAAGCTGAAATTCCAAAACTTTGGCCACCTCATGCGAAGAGTTGACTCATTAGAAAAGACCCTGATGCTGGGAGGGATTGGGGGCAGGAGGAGAAGGGGACGACAGAGGATGAGATGGCTGGATGGCATCACCGACTCGATGCACATGAGTTTGGTTGAACTCTGGGAGTTGGTGATGGACAGGGAGGCCTCAGTTCAGTTCAGTTCAGTCGCTCAGTCGTGTCCGACTCTTTGCGACCCCATGAATCATAGCACGCCAGGCCTCCCTGCTTTTGAATATGCTATCTAGGTTGGTCATAACTTTCCTTCCAAGGAGTAAGCATCTTTTAATTTCATGGCTGCAGTCACCATCTGCCGTGATTTTGGAGCCCCAAAAAATAAAACCTGACACTGTTTCCACTGTTTCCCCATCTATTTCCCATGAAGTGATTGGACCAGATGCCATGATCTTAGTTTTCTGAATGTTGAGCTTTAAGCCAACTTTTTCATGCTCCACTTTCACTTTCATCAAGAGGCTTTTGAGTTCCTCTTCACTTTCTGCCATAAGGGTGATGTCATCTGCATGTCTGAGGTCACTGATATTTCTCCTGGCAATCTTGATTCCAGCTTGTGCTTCTTCCAGTCCAGCGTTTCTCATGATGTACTCTGCATATAAGTTAACTAAGCAGGGTGACAATATACAGCCTTGACGTACTCCTTTTCCTATTTCGAACCAGTCTGTTGTTCCATGGCCAGTTCTAACTATTGCTTCCTGACCTGCATATAGGTTTCTCAAGAGGCAGGTCAGGTGGTCTGGTATTCCCATCTCTTTCAGAATTTTCCACAGTTTATTGTGATCCACACAGTCAAAGGCTTTGGCATAGTCAATAAAGCAGAAATAGATGTTTTTCTGGAACTCTTTTGCTTTTTGCATGATCCAGCGGATGTTGGCAATTTGATCTCTGGTTCCTCTGCCTTTTCTAAAACCAGCTTGAACATCTGGAAGTTCACGGTTGACGTATTGCTGAAGCCTGGCTTGGAGAATTTTGAGCATTACTTTACTAGCGTGTGAGATGAGTGCAGTTGTCCGGTAGTTTGAGCATTCTTTGGCATTGCCTTTCTTTGAGAATGGAATGAAAACTGACCTTTTCCAGTCCTGTGGCCACTGCTGAGTTTTCCAAATTTGCTCTCATATTGAGTGCGGCACTTTGACAGCATCATCTTTCAGGATTTGAAATAGCTCAACTGGAATTCCATCACCTCCACTAGCTTTGTTCATAGTGATGCTTTCTAAGGCCCACTTGGCTTCACATTTCAGGATGTCTGGCTCTAGGTGAGTGATCACAACATTGTAATTATCTTGGTCGTGAAGATCTTTTTTGTACAGTTCTTCTGTGTATTCTTGCCACTTCTTCTTAATATCTTCCGCTTCTGTTAGGTCCATACCATTTCTGTCCTTTATCGAGCCCATCTTTGCATGAAATGTTCCCTTGGTATCTCTAATTTTCTTGAAGAGATCTCTAGTCTTTCCCATTCTGTTGTTTTCCTCTTTTTCTTTGCATTGATCACTGAGGAAGGCTTTCTTATCTCTACTTGCTATTCTTTGGAACTCTGCATTCAGATGTTTATATCTTTCCTTTTCTCCTTTGCTTTTCGCTTCTCTTCTTTTCACAGCTATTTGTAAGGCCTCCTCAGACAGCCATTTTTCTTTTCTGCATTTTTTTCAATGGGGATGTTCTTGATCCCTGTCTCCTGTACAATGTCACGAACCTCCGTCCATAGTTCATCGGGCACTCTATCTATCAGATCTAGGCCCTTAAATCTGGCGTGCTGCGATTCATGGGGTCGCAGAGTCGGACATGACTGAACTGAACTGAACTGAATAAAGGTAGAAACACTTTACCACCAATAACTAGAAATACAAAGTAGACCTTATTAATTTGTGAATTTGATTTCTCTTAAATAGGCCTTTTTGATGAAGGTATTAACATTGTGTTAATTTCTGCAATGTAGCAGAGTGCTTCGGTTATACATATATTCTTTTTCATTGTGATTTATCACAGGATACTGACTTCAGTTCTCTGTGCTGTACAGTAGGACCCTGTTGTCTATCCATCCTATGTATACTAGTTTGTATCTGCTAATCCCAAACTCTGAATCCTTCCCTCCCCGACTTCCTTCCCCCTTGGTAACCACAAATTTGTTCTCTATGTCTGTGTGTCTGTTTCATAGATATGTTCATTTCTGTTGTATTTTAGATTCCATATATAAGTGCTGTCATATGGTGTTTTTCCTTTCTGACTTACTTCGCTTGGTCTGATAATCTCTAGGTCCATCTGTGTTGCTGCCAGTGGCATTATTTCATTCTTTCTTACGGATGAGTAATACTCCATTGTGTATATGTACCATGTCTTCTTTATCTCTTGGGCTATCGATGGACATTTGGGTTGTTTCCGTGTCTTGGCTCTTGTCATAGTGCTGCTGTGACCATCGGGGTGCATGTATCATTTGGAATTATAGTTTTGTCCAGGAGTGTGCCCAGGAGTAGATTGCTGGATCGTGTGGTAACTCTGACTTTGTCAGGAACCTGCATACTGTTTCCGTTGTGGCTGCGCCAGTGTGCGTTCCCATGAGCAGTGTAAGTGGGTCCCTTTTCTCCACACCCTCACCAGGATTTGTTATTTATAGACTTTTTAATGATGGCCATTCTGACCAATGTGACGTAGCATCTTCTTGTAGTTTTGATTTGCGTTTCTCTAATAATTAGCAATATTGTGCGTCTTTTCATGTGCCTACTGGCCATCTGTATGTCTTCTTTATAGAAATGTCTATTTACAAAACAAAAACCCACTTTTCAGCTGGGTATTTTGTTGTTGATTTATAAGAGCTATTTGTAAAATCCTACATTTTTTAGAACTGGAAAAGATCTTCAAAATTATTAGTCTACTATGACCACCCCTTATTATCCAGATAAGGGAAGAGATTCTTTGGCTAAAGGTAGCACAGTGACATTGCTGCCAGCTTGTCCCTTTTGTAGCCATTAAATTACATGACAGTATGACTTTCAGAATGGTATATTAAACGGCTTATGGACTCCTGTTGTGAGTTTGCCAACTGTGACACTTACTAGCCTAAGTAAAGTATGCTTACATTGTTTAACTCATCAGTTACCACATCTGTAATAGGAAGTTGTTACCTACCACTGGTACTCTGATAGATGGCTCGGAGTAAGTTTGAATATACATTAGCTCCCTTCTCATTCACCGTACAAGAGGAGATATAATGTATGATGCCATTACAAGTATCATGCCCTCCACTTCGGATAGAGTGCCGGAGAAAAGTAGAGTTTCGTTTGGGTGGGAGAGGTGTCTGCCATCAGGATGCACAGACTGGAAAACACTTAGCTTTGTGGCTTTCTAAGAATTACTGACAAGGGGAGCTCTGTTTTCTTATCTCACACTTCTACCCACACTGTGCCCTGGTTAATAGGAGACATGTACATAATAGCACAGATTTGAGGACCTGTTACATGGCTGTGTTAGGTGATGGAGATTAGAGGGTGAACAAGCCAGATGAAGCCTCTGCTCTCAAATTTGCCTTCTCAAGCAAGAGAGAAATATTCTACTCTCTGAGAACTGAGTCAAAACATGAAAATGCTGTCCATGAAACATAAATAATCAAGAGAGGGAAGTTAGTCATTTTACTTTTTATTCTAGAGGATATATTGTAGAGCCATTTTGAAGCAGCCTTTATATAAAAGCCTGTTGGCTCCATGTTCAAAATATTAGAATATCCCAAATACTTAGTGGAGTGCCAGGCATATATAGGCAGTCAGATATTTGTCAAGTAAATGAAACTAATTCCAGATCATCTTCAAAGGCAGACTATTAGAGGGACTGTTTTCAAGTCTGACAAAGATAATTTGGAAGTTTGTGCTTAGGGGCTAAAGTATAAAATATTTTGATAAAGGAAATAAAGAGTACAATTTACACTAAGCTACTCCAGTGTTCTTGCTGATTTATTCTATTACTTTCATAAAACATAGCAGAAAAAATCTAGTCTTTATAGTTTAGTGACTCTGGAGAAGTATTTAGTCTTAGAGAACAGAACTCACATTCCGAATGTGGTTCACACCACCACGTTAATTTTCAGTGCCATCTGACACTTTCATGCCTACCTTAACTTGAGTCCTCTCTCACCTCACTTCACATCCAGAAAATATTAACAATATTTTATTAATGCAGGGCTGCATGCATTCTTTAACTCCACATTCAAAAATTATTCTCTCATCTATAGGAGGATGTGTACATGCAAATAGGTTGCAAAGACCATGCAGTCAGAATGTGAGTCTTTAATATCTAGGTAAAAAGTCTCTCAAACTGGCTATAGTAAGAAAACTTTCACACTAATGTGAAACCCACTTGCTAATTGTGGGGGGGAAATAAAGCTTTTACATTATACAGTGTAAAAAGAGTCAAACTAGCACACAAAAAAACTTACAACTGTTTCTTTATTGTAATTTTTAATAACATTTGCACATTCAGATAACAGCTAACCTGGAAGAAGCTCACCGCTGGTTTAAGTGCAGATTTGACGGTCTACAACTCGAGCTGACCAAAAACCGGTTGCAGAGGCTTCCCCGGGAAGACAGGTGGCGGGAAGAGGTAGAATATTTAACTGTCTTAAGCAATTCTGGATTTGTTCCTTCTCAGATTTCTAATTACACAAGTTCTCTCTTCATCCAGCTACTCGCTCCACTAATTTGTAGATTTCTTTACTGCTTAGAAAACCAGTGAACTGAATTTCTTTCTTAAAAGTTCTACTTCTCTCGTGCTGTCTAGATTAGAACCACCTATATTTATGAAAAAAAAAAATCTTCATAAAGACAAAACAGGTCCTCAGCTCTGCAGTTGTTTTGAAAAGTTTGGGGGGTGTGTTCTTTCCAACAGGACCAAGATAAAAGGCACAACAGCGTGTCAAACCAGTCTGCTCTGCATCGATGGGAGAATAAACGGAATAGACTTGTGCCCAAGAAGTGCCACTCTGAACAAGAGAGAAAGTGATGTCCTTGACAGAGCAGCTTCTTCAACTTAGAACAGCTTCATCACCCTGATTGCCTGAGTCCAGCAACTAGGGCTGGCCTGTTTCAACAGTCATCAGAACATGAAGTCTTTGATGTGGGCTGAGGATTTTGGACCTAAAACATAAAAGTTTATCCTTTTATGAATTCTTCGATATCAATTCAGAACCATCCCATCTTTTTTGTCCCTTTCCCTATTTTCCACCCAATAAATTTATATTCATGTGTTTTATGACAGGAGATGTTGTTGCATGATACTTGGCTGTTTTTCCTAAGTAAATTTCATCAAAAAGCATTTAATGAGGTATGGATGGTATACTTTCAGTGAAATGTTCTAGTCTAACATCTAGTAGATAATCCCTGGAAATACAGTAACCTGGAAAAAGGTAAAAACTTTCCCACTGTCTAGTAAACATATATTTTTCTATGCGAGGTAATTACTAGCACACCTTTAATAAAACTGTGTTTATTTTTATATAAGATATCTCAGAGATTGTATTTGCAGCTTCCTTCGACATTTACAGAGTTACTGAATTCTGCTCCATGAGATTATGCCAAGCTTTCTCACCATACAGTAAGCAATAAATTCAGCTTTACCTTTTCATTTCAGATAGAGTAGTGGATTAATTAATCCAGACCTAAAATATGTAACTAGCTGGCATAATGCCTCACTTTATTGATGTTCGAGTAATGATAGCTGCTGGCAATAAAATAAGAAATCATAATAAATCAAGTGACCAATTATGAAACTGGAGAGAATATCAAATATAAAACTCAGAGGTTGATGAGCCTACCACTCCATAGCTAATATAAAAAAACGCAGCTGAATTTACTCCTGGATTTGTTTTACTGTGGTAGGGAAGGGCTATGTTGGTCAAACAGAGTCCTCCCTGATCAGAGCCAGCCTCTGATCTTATATAGGATTTTAAGGAGGCATGGAGTTCAAGCACTGGAAGACTTTCAGAAGCTTAAATGGGTTGATATCGTCTGTAGAAGTGTAGTTACTTGGGTAAGACCATTGTTGATTAACTGATATTCAGAGGCAAGTTTATTGGAGTGTGTCCATTTCTGTATCTGACCCTCAAGTTGTCAAACTCCTCTGGTGTTTATCTCTTTGGATTCTATAAGTACGGGTCTTCCCTGGTGGCTCAGATGGAATCTGAGAATCTGCCTGCAATGCAGGAGACCCAGGTTCGATCCCTGAGTTGGGAAGATCCCTTGGAGAAGGGAATGGCTACCCACTCCATTATTCTTGCCAGAAGAATTCCATGGACAAAGGATCCTGGCAGGCCACAAGTCCATGGGGTCACAAAGAGTCAAACACTAGTCAATTTGACAGTACTGGGGAGTCAGAATCTTAAAACAGCCTAGGAGCCCCACAGAAAAATTAACCTTGGTCCTGGGATGGCACTGAAAACCATGGTCCTGAATTCTGCATAGGAAAAAGTCCCGATTACTGCACAAGAATGATCAGCCTTAATGGGTTGTAAATACATTGTCCCTGAGTGTTATGATTACTTGCCAAGAATACTAACATCCTCATCCAGAACAAGAGAGAAGAATTAGATTGGTGATCATTTCTAGTCAGGCTTATAGTTAAAACTGCCTATTTAGTGTGATGATTTTGTTAAAGTATTTCTGTGATATTTTTAAAGTGCTTCTGTAGTACCTGAAGAGTGTCTGTTGTACATACGACCTTCTATTATGACCCTCTACTTTCATGTGAAATAACCAAAAACCAGACAAAAATATGACACTGATTTTTAAGATGCTGAACATCATGCAACAAAGCCCTGTGATCCTTTGAGAGAAAAGGAACAAGTGAAGTGAGCTCTTCTGTTACCTCAGCTTATAGCCTAGAAGGTGAAATGAGGGTGGGTCCCTGAGTTAAAGAATGAGAACTCAGAGTCCAGGGAAGACACTGCCTGCCAGGGTTCCAGGACAGAGTATGAGATAGGAGAGAGCTGCAAGAGGGGAATCTCAGAGATGTCCTAAAGGCCCCCTTTGAGTATTCAACTGACTACTGGTCAGCACATGCCTGAGAGAGAATCTGTGTAAGGCTGGAGACAGGGCCACCCAAAAGGGCTATAAGTGACAATGCCCAGCACACACACACACAGTACTGGTTCCCACCAGACAGAATCAGACATCTTATGGTTTACAAGCTTTGGGTAGCATCTACAACAGGGTCTTGCCTCAGTAGTAGAGACTAGTGAGCCCTAGAGTCAACAGTGCTGTGCTCCTAACACCACCATGACCCCAAACGACCCACATCCAAGTAGCTGCATTTCAAAACAGAGCTTAAGAAAATTTAGAATACAAAAATATACACATCAAGCTAAAATCATGATTTCTGGCATCCAAAATTATCAGACATACAAAGAAGCAGGAAAATAGGACACATAAGGTGAAAATCAAATTGACCCCAAACTAATACAAACTACTTCAGTATTCTTGCCTTGAGAACCCCATGAGCAGTATGAAAAGGTCAGAAGATAGCCAATATGCTACTGAGAAGAGTGGAGAAATAGCTCCAGAAGGAATGAAGAGGCTGAGCCAAAGTGGAAACTGCCCAGTGTTGCAGATGTGTCTGGTGGTGAAAGTTTGATGCAGTAAAGAACAATATTGCATAGGAACCTGGAATGTTAGGTCCATGAATGGTCAATTGGAAGTGGTCAAACAGGAGATGGCAAGAGGGAACATCGATATTTTAGGAATCAGTGGACTGAGATGGACTCTAATTGTACTGAAGCAAGGAGACTAAGCCATGGCTACTGCTGATTTTAGAGACAGGCAATGCCATGTTGTTAACACCCCCAAGAGCCCAGCCTAACCTTTCCATGTTAAACCTTTCCATGTTACTATGAAAAGAGAACTATGAAAATCCAGTAAGAGTTCATCTGAACTCTGTAATGAACTTTAGCCTATGAAGTCTTTTACCCTTGGGTATTCTGTGACCATAGCCAAAAGACACTTGGCAATTTTTTGGTTAGCTTTATTGACCTGAGTTCAATCCCTGAGTTGGGAAGATCCCCGGAGCAGGGAATGGCTATCCATACCAGTATTCTTGCCTGAGGAATTCCATGGACCAAGGAGCCTGGCAAGCTACAGTCCATGGGGTTGCAGAGTCGGACACTACTGAGCGACTCTCACTGAGGTATAACTGACAAGTTGTAAGAAATTTAAAATACACATTGCAATAACTTGATAAACACTGATTGTTCTCATCTAATTAACACATCCATCACCTCATACCTTTAAAAAATATCTGGTGACAGCATTTAATCTCTACTCCATTAGTAAATTTTAGTTATATAATACCCTATTATCAACCACAATCATCATGGTACACATTATTCATCTTATAACTGAAAGTTTGTACCCTTTTCCCAACTGCATCCTATTTTCCCCTACCTCCCAAAACCTGGAAATCACTTTTTCTAATCCCTGTTTCTGTGAGTTTGAACTTTTGGATTCCACGTGTTAAGTATCTTTGGTAATTTCTTGAGTCATTTCTTTAGTGTAGATATTCTAATGTCACATCAACTATGATCGTACTGCAGTATATTTTCTCTGGAAGTAGATCCTGCCTGTTAAATCTATAGGTGTCACAAAGAATAAAATAATATTTCTCCAAGAGTGATCCCAAAATATCAGATGTGAGTGGAGACTTAGAATTGTTATAAATTCCCATTTTCAAGAGTGGCTCTAGTAGACCAAATTAAGTTTATTTCTTCTCAAGCTTCTGTAATAACATTTTCAAATTCATCATCTTTTATCATGTCAGTCATTTTTACATTAAGACAAAATTCCTCTCTCACTCTCACTGCATTGCTCTCACTCTCACTCATTGCTGTTCTTTTTGCTTTTTACACAACTTCAACACTTTGGTCTGAAGATCTGATATTCCAAAGTGATGGAATTGTGAAGTGAAAGTGTTAGTCACTTAGTTGTGTCTGACTCTTTGTGACCCCATGGACTGTAGCCCCCAAGGCTCCTTTGTCCATAGAATTCTCCAAACAGGAAAACGAGTGGGTGGCCATTCCCTTCTCCAGGAGATCTTCCCGACCCTAGGATCGAAGCTGGGTCTCCTGCACTGCAGGCAGATTCTTTACCATCTGAGTCACCATTAAGTGTAGATAACACTAATACCTAAGAACGTTATATTATTCCACTTAGGAACCTAGAGGAAAGACGGGGAACTGTTGTGGAGATTCATGTCTCCCTCAGAACAGCCATGATTAGACAGATTTTGGATTGTCTTTCAGGTTCTTAGCTAGTATTAGACAACTGTTATTTCAGTGCCCCTTTCACTTGCACTGTCTCCTGATTTCTTTATGTATAGGCTTCCAATTCTTAACAAAATTTTTGGTCTAGTTTTTACTCAGGGGTCAATTTTATCTAGAGACCTTGTTTACTTTACCTTGTTTACTTACTTTGTTTACTTTCTAATGCTCTCTAAAAACATCTGATGACATATTTTCTAAAAATAGTTTCACATTAATTTTTTTCTTACTATAACAAATTCCCTAGTTTATATTTGAGCCTATATTTCAGCCTATTAAAAAAGGGAATACAAAACCTCCTTTACTTCTGCCATGGGGCCTACCCCAAAATACTTCTGAAAATTCTCAACTGCACACAACTGGGATAGATCACATCCTGGGCCATAAATCTAGCCTTGGTAAATTTAAAAAAATTGAAATCATTCCAAGCATCTTTTCTGACCACAATGCAGTAAGATTAGATGTCAATTACAGGCAAAAAAAAAAAAAAGAAAAACTATTAAAAATTCCAGTATGTGGAGGCTAAATAACATGCTTCTGAATGACCAATAAATCAAAAAATCAAAATATGCATAGAAATGAATGAAAATGAAAACACAACCCAAAACCTATGGGACACTGTAAAAGCAGTGCTAAGGGGAATGTTCATAACAATACAGGCTTACCTCAAGAAACAAGAAAGAAGTCAAATAAATAACCTAACTCTACACCTAAAGCAACTAGAAAAGGAAGAAATGAAGAACCCCAGGATTAATAGAAGGAAAGAAATCTTATAAATTAGGGCAGAAATAAATGCAAAAGAAACAAAAGAGACCATAGCAAAAATCAACAAAGCTAAAAGCTGGTTCTTTGAGAAGATAAAATTAACAAAGCATTAGCCAGACTCATCAGGAAACAAAGGGAGAAGAATCAAATCCACAAAATTAGAAATGAAAATGGAGAAATTACAACAGACAATACAGAAATACAAAGGATCATAAGAGACTACTATCAGCAACTATATGCCAATAAAATGGACAACTTGGAAGAAATGGACAAATTCTTAGAAAAGTGTAACTTTCTAAAACTGAACCAGGAAAAAATAGAAAATCTTAACAGACCCATCATAAGCATGGAAATCGAACTGTAATCAGAAATCTTCCAGCAAACAAAAGCCCAGGACCAGACGGCTTCACAGCTGAATTCTACCAAAAATTTAGAGAAGAGCTAACAGGTGTTAGCTCCTACTCAAACTCTTCCAGAAAATTGCAGAGGAAGGTAAACTTCCAAACTCATTCTATGAGGCCACCATCACCCTAATACCCAAACCAAACAAAGATGCCACAAAAATAGAAAACAGGCCAATATCACTGATGAACATAGATGCAAAAATCCTTAACAAAATTCTAGCAAACAGAATCCAACAACATATTAAAAAGATCATACATCATGACCAACTGGGCTTTATCCCAGGGATGCAAGGACTCTTTAATATCTGCAAATCAATCAATATAATATATCACATTAACAAATTGAAAGATGAAAACCGTATGATTATCTCAATAGATGCAGAGAAAGCCTTTGACAAAATTCAACATCCATTTATGAAAAAAACCCTGAAGAAAGCAGGAAGAGAAGGAACATACCTCAACATAATAAAAGCTATATATGACAAACCCACAGCAAACATTATCCTCAGTGGTGAAAAATTGAAAGCATTTCCCCTAAAGTCAGGAACAAGATGAGAGTGCCCACTCTCACCACTACTATTCAACATAGTTTTGGAAGTTTTAGCCACAGCAATCAGAGAAGAAAAAGAAATAAAAGGAATCCAGATTGGAAAAGAAGAAGTAAAACTTGCATTGTTTGCAGATGACATGATCCTCTACATAGAAAACCCTAAAGACTCCACCAGAAAATTATTAGAGCTAATCAATGAATACAGTAAAGTTGCAGGATATAAAATCAACAAACAGAAATCCCTTGCATTGCTGTACACTAACAATGAGAAAACAGAGAAATTAAGGAAACAATTCCATTCACCATTGCAATGAAAAAAATAAAATACTTAGGAATATATCTACCTAAAGAAACAAAAGACCTACATATAGAAAACTAGAAAACACTGATGAAAGAAGTCAAAGAGGAGACAAATAGATGGAGAAATATACCATGTTCATGGATTGGAAGAATCAATATAGTGAAAATGAGTATACTTCCCAAAGCAATCTATAAATTCAATGCAATCCCTATCAAGCTACCAACGGTATTTTTCACAGAACTAGAACAAATAATTTCACAATTTGTATGGAAATACAATAACAACCTTGAATAGCCAAAGCAATCTTGAGAAAGAAGAATGGAACTGGAGGAATCTACCTGCTTGTCTTCAGGCTATACTACAAAGCTACAGTCATCAAGACAGTATGGTACTGGCACAAAGACAGAAATATAGATCAATGGAACAAAATAGAAAGCCCAGAGATAAATCCACACACCTATGGACACTTTATCTTTGACAAAGGAGGCAAGAATATACAATGGAGAAAGACAATCTCTTTAACAAATGATACTTGGAAAACTGGCCAACCACTTGTAAAAGAATGAAACTAGAATACTTTTTAACACCATACACAAAAATAAACTCAAAACGGATTAAAGATCTAAACATAAGACCAGAAACTATAAAACTCCTAGAGGAGAACATAGGCAAAACACTCTCTAACATAAATCACAGCAGGATCCTCTTTGAACCACCTCCCAGAATTATGGAAATAAAAGCAAAAATAAGCAAATGGGACCTAATTAAACTTAAAAGCTTTTGCACAACGAAGGAAACTATAAGCAAGGTGAAAAGACAGCCTTCAGAATGGGAGAAAATAATAGCAAATGAAACAACTGACAAAGAATTAATCTCAATAATATACAAGTAACTCCTGCAACTCAATTCCAAAAAAATAAATGACCCAATCAAAAAATGGGCCAAAGAACTAAATATACATTTCTCCAAAGAAGACAGATAGGTGGCTAACAAACACATGAAAAGATGCTCAACATCACTCATTATCAGAGAAATGCAAATCAAAACCACTATGAGGTATCATCTCATGCTGGTCAGAATGGCTGCTATCCAAAAGTCTACAAACAGTAAATGCTGGAGAGGGTGTGGAGAAAAGGGAACCCTCTTACACTGTTGGTGGGAATGCAAACTAGTACAGCCACTATGGAGAACAGTGTGGAGATTCCTTAAAAAACTGGAAATAGAACTGCCATATGACCCAGCAGTCCCACTGCTGGGCATACACACTGAGGAAGCCGGAGTTGAAAGAGACACATGTACCCGAATGTTCATCGCAGAACTGTTTATAATAGCCAGGACATGGAAGCAACCTAGATGTCCATCAGCAGATGAATGGATAAGAAAGCTGTGGTACATATACACAGTGGAATATTACTCAGCCATTAAAAAGAATACATTTGAATCAGTTCTAATGTAGATGAAACTGGAGCCTATTATACAGAGTGAAGTAAGGTAAAAAGAAAAACACCAGTACAGTATACTAATGAATATATATGGAATTTAGAAAGATGGTAATGATAACCCTATATGTGAGACAGCAAAAGAGACACAGATGTATAGAATAGTCTTTTGGACTCCATGGGAGAAGGTGAGGGTGGAATGATTTGAGAGAATAGCATTGAAACATGTATATTATCATATGTGAAACAGATCGCCAGTCCAGGTGTGATGCATCAGACAGGGTGCTCAGGGCTGGTGCACTGGGATGGTCATGCTCCCAACCCAGAGGGATGGGATGGGGAGGGAGGTGGGATGGGGGTTCAGGATGGGGAACACATGTAAACAGTGTATGGCAAAAAAATTACAATATTGTAAAGTAATTAGCCTCCAATTAAATAATCTTTTTTAAAAAGTTGACAATATTTGACTATGAAAAAAAAGAAAAAAAAAACAAATTTAAGAAACTTGACTATTTGCTAATATTTGGCATCTCAAAAGCATTTATTCCAGGCTCTTATCTCTGGTGATCTCTCACCTCATTTACTAAGATGGCTCTAATTTTAGCACTTTCTCCAACTTGGATTGCTATGGGCAGTAGAGATTCTATAAACCATTTGCTAATCTAATCCATTTTCTAGATAGAAACAATGTACAATATATAGAAGGCTAAAACAGACTGTGGAATACTTCCTGGGGAATATTTTCTGGGGAATACCAACCCCAGAAAGAGCTGTTGATTAGAAACAGTGCTTCTCTTTTCTTGTATAGTTCAAATAGGAGATCTAGGGTTGAATCTCTTTGGAAGGACTAATCCCATGCCCACCCTCCACCCATCACTGTGACTTGAAAGATGAATTACATACTGACTGGTTAGGTCTCTGTGTGAGATGTGTCCATCTCTGAAACTGAGGGTGGTTCCCCAAAGGAAATCTAAGTGATATTCCCAGAAGAAAGGGGAAATGGAAGTGGACCAAATCAAAAGTTTGTAATACACCAAGGTCGCTGGTGAACTTCATGCATACTGCAGCCAGAGTCTGAGCAGGGAATCAGTCAGTTCAGTCGCTCAGTCATGTCTGACTCTGCGACCCCATGAATCGCAGCACACCAGGCCTCCCTGTCCATCACCAACTCCTGGAGTTTACCCAAACTCATGTCCATCGACTCGAGTCAGTGATGCAATCCAGCCATCTCATCCTCTGTTGTCCCTTTCTCCTCCTGTCCCCAATCCCTCCCAGCATCAGGGTCTTTTCCAGTGAGTCAACTCCTCACATGAGGTGGCCATAGTATTGGAGCAGGGAATAGGATCCTCATACTGACACTCCTTTTCCTCCAGAGCATTGATATAAGACAGCCACAAGCAAGCTGTCAAGAGCTTCCTGATGCTTTTAAAACTGATTCATCAGTTACCTATGCATAATAAGGGCTTTTGGGTAACTAAAGACATGCAGCTGCTTAGCTATCTGCCTCCTACTATTTCCTTCACAAGCAATATGAAACAAGAAAAGTCACTTCTACACAAAACTATACTATATAACTCAAAGGCTGCTGCTGCTGCTGCTGCTACTAAGTGGCTTCAGTTGTGTCCAACTCTGCGCAACCCCATAGACAGCAGTCCACCAGGCTCCCCCGTCCCTGGGATTCTCCAGGGAAGAACACTGGAGTGGGTTGCCATTTCCTTCTCCAAGGCAATAATGTCAAAGGCAGATAATGTCAAATCTTAAAAATAAGTAAAGATGAGGGGGAAAAATTACCAAATTCCCGTGCATGCTCTCTCACACTTCTCCACACCTCCCTCATTAAAACACTCCGTGGCAGACAAAGGCAGACCAAAATAACTGCAGTGAAGACAGAAAAAGGAAACTAGAGACGGAGTCTAAGGCTGATGTGGAACTGCCACCACAAAGACTAAATGCATCCTAAATCTGGAAATACTAAAAAGTGTCCAGGCAAATGAGAGCATGAGCTATAGGAAAGGAACTTCAAAGTATACATGATTTAAAAGGGACAGGCATGATTCAAGGGGGCACTCATCAAAATGCATAGATTCTAGAGGAGTGAAAAAAAAAAAAGGCAGAAGGCAAAAGGAATCGTTAAGGAGAAAAGAGAAGGAAAAAAAAAAGGAAAATTTTGGCACCAGTAAGAAAAATGAGAAGTATAAATAACCATACATGTGAACAAGAGGAAAGTTAAGTCCATACAGAGCTACTGTAGAAGGTCAGGAAGTGAAACTCGCTGCATCGCAACTGAGGAAAATTTCCCTCAATAAACATTCATGAAGACATGAAAAGTGAATTTTCCAAGCAAACAGAAAAACTTTTGAGCATGCAAACCACTGTGAAACTAATTCAAAATCTAAAGTCAGAAATGGACAAAAATCAGAAGTGAAAGGAGAGTTGTTTAAACTCAGGAGAGAAATGAAATAAAAAGGCAAAAGTATCTCGGAAATGAGGAACAAGTTACAGGATACCCAAGAGAGAACAGATTCGGATGAAAATAAGTCATTGATGAAAGGCAGGAAAACAACCTAGAATATGAAAGTGGCATAAAGTAAAAAAAGTCAGAGAAAAATTAAATGGAATGAAAGATATGCAAAGAAGGAATAATATTCATGTTATTGGAGGCTCTGAGGAAGAAAAAACAGTAAAATAGAATATTTTAAACTACAGCCCAAGCACACTTACCAAAAATAGAAAAAAAAAATGTATATCTGAATCTACATTATAAGGACTCTTCAGGTACCTGGGGAAAACTGATCAATTTTGATATAATAATAAAACTATCAGATATCAAAGACAAATGTTATTGAAGTCTATAGGCAAAAAGATCAAATAAACAGCAATAGAAACTGGCAACAGACATTTAAAAACTAACACACCAAGCAAGGTAACAGTTGAGCAGCATGATAAGCAGTATTCTAAGGCCGTGAGATTTCCTGCCCTCTGATACACACGCCCACACCATCGCGGGGACTGTGAAAATGGTGATTTTACTCATGATTAGATGATATGCTACAACTGACTGTAAGAAAAGAAGATTATCCTGGTCTAATCACATGAATCTTTTAAAAACTGGTTTCCCCACATGGTTATGAGGCAGGAGGTCCATGTCCCACCCTGCCACCCCCAAGATAAAGTGATTGGAGATTTGTCCCCTGTGGACCAATACCCTAAGACGAGAATGTCAGGACAGTTGAGAGAAGAGTCTGGGCCCTGCCCAGATAGAAGGTAAGAGACCACATGTTTCTCATTCTCAGAGTCAGGCAACCTCCCCGACTCTACATGCACAGAAAGCTCCTTGGAGGTCTACCGGGGAGTGAGGCTAACTGATGCCAAGCTACCCATAGGCCTTTTTGGTGGAATCCATCTTGGCTAAGGAGATGTGTGCATACACATGGAAGGATTCTGGGATATACCAAATATGGGCTCTGAACCAGATACATAAAACTGACTGGCCAAAGATGGGCTCTGAACCAGGTAAATAAAACTGACTGGCCAAAGGAAATCCAGAAGAAATTCAAACTACCACGAGGGTGAGACTCAGTGACTGTCTCTCTCCTCCTAATAAATATTTGCTTCACTACTTTCCATCTTTGTGTGAATTCTTTTTCTGCAAAGCTGAAGGGCCAGGGCCTGGTCACTGACCACTGAAAGGTCTAATGGCTAGGATTTAGTGCTCTCACTGCCACAACCTGACCACAATCTCTGGCTAGAAATCAAAATCCTGCTTCAAGCTACTGTAGGCTGAGGCCACCCAAGATGAGATCAGTTATAGAAGGGAAAGTCAGAGATTTGAAGCACAAGATTTCATGTGCCCTTGTTGGCTTGAAGATGGAGTAGGCACATGGCAAAATATACTTGTGGCCTCTAAGAGCTGAGAGCAGTCCCTGGCTGAGAGCCAGAGAGGAAACATTGACCTCAGTCCTAAAAGTGCAAAAAAGTAAAACAAACAAACAAGCCAAAACGCTGGATTCTGCCAACAACCAGATTGAGCTTCAAAGAAAATTCTTCCGCAGACCTCCATAGAGGAACACAGCCCTGCTGACAGCTTGATTTCAGCCTGTGAAACCCAGAGTGAGACTCTAGCCTCAGAGAAACTACGAGATAATAAGTGTCTTTATTATTTAAATGGTTTATCATAGCAGCAATAAAAATACAAGTAGCATTTTTTTTAAAAAACTCTGAGATACTGGATGCTTGGGGCTGGTGCACTGGGACGACCCAGAGGGATGGTGTGGGGAGGGAGGAGGGAGGAGGGTTCAGGATGGGGAACACATGTATGCCTGTGGTGGATTCATTTTGATATTTGGCAAAACTAATACAATTATGTAAAGTTTAAAAATAAAATAAAATTAAAAAAAAAAAGAATGTGTATAAGAAAAAAGAAAACTTAAAGAATATATGTGAACCAAGGATTTTATACCCAGCTACATTGTCCTTTAAATATCAAGACTAAGAAAATTAATTATAAAAATATAAAAACATAGAGAATTGTGTACCTGTACCCAGCAGCCCTTCTTAAGGAATTTGCAAGAGCAGAGGTCAGCAAACTTTTTCTATAAAAGGCCTGATAGTAAATATTATGATTTTTAAGAGTCATCTATGGTTTCTGTCTGGAGAAGGCAATGGCACCCCACTCCAGTACTTTTGCCTGGAAAATCCCATGGATGGAGGAGCATGGTAGGCTGCAGTCCATGGGGTTGCTAGAGTCAGACACGACTAAGCGACTTCCCTTTCACTTTTCACTTTCATGCATTGGAGAAGAAAATGGCACCCCACTCCAGTGTTCTTGTCTGGAGAATCCCAGGGCCGGGGGAGCCTGTTGGGCTGCCATCTATGGGGTCACACAGAGTCAGACGCGACTGAAGTGACTTAGCAGCAGCAGCAGCAGCAGCATGATTTCTGTCACACCTTATTCTTTTTCTGTGTGTGTGTGTACATGTTTTTAAAAATATAGAGTAAAATTCTTAATTCATAAGCCATACAAAAACAGGTTGTGAGTCAGATTTGGCCTGTGGGCTTTATCTGAACAATCTCTGTATTAAAGGATTAGCCTCATCCAACCAAGTGATATCAGGAAAAAGACTGATTGGGGTGAGCATTTAAAAACATAAATATACCAACATATGAAGCAAAAGACAGAATAAGAATGAAAAACTGATGTACAAATGTTACATATTATGACAAAGCAGAAATGCAACTACAAAAATGGTAAAAGGAAGAAGGAAATATAAAAACAGACTAATATTATTGCTATGTAGGCCATAGGAGGGCATTAAAGGAAAAACAAAAGCTTGATGAACCAGATAGCCAAAGGTTAAATAAAGAAACCAGAGTAAGAACTTTTTAAAAAGTATAAGTAAGGGAAGCTGTTTAAGACAATGATGTAGGAAGATTCTGAACTCACCTCCTCCCACAGACCCACAGAATATATAGCTAAATATGGGATAATTTCCTCTGAAAAAGATCTTGAAAACTAGCTAAGCATCTCCTTCATATGCAGAAAATGAGAAAAAGGCTACAGCAAAGCAGTAAGAGAGTCTGAGACCCAATTTCACCATAAACGCCATCCCTGCTTCCTGATGCTTCCTGATACTTTGGCCACCTGATGTGAAGAACTGACTCATTTGAAAAGACCCTGATTCTGGGAAAAATTGAAGGCCAGAGGAGAAGGGGATGACAGAGGAAGAATTGGTTGGATGGCATCACCAACTCGATGACATGAGTTTGAGTTAGCTCCCGGGAGTTGGTGATGGACAGGAAAGCCTGGCATGGTGCAGTCCATGGGATCACAGAGTCGGACATGACTGAGCGACTGAACTGAACTGAACTGCTTCCTGAGGAGCAAAGGGTTTATAGCCCAAAAAGGCATCCCAACTTTTAAGACTTGCACATGAAAGATGAGCCTCCAAGACTCCTGACTTTGAAATCCAACAGGGCTCATGTCCATGAGACCCGAAGAGCTGCAGCAATCTGAGAAATGGCTCTGAACTCATTTGTCATTGGAGCCCAGCCCATAAACAGCCATTTGAAAAGCACTCAGACTTCACGGGAAAGAAATCCCATTGCTAATCTTAGAGCATTCACCAGAGAGATGGGACATGCTGGAATACTCTCCAGGGATGGAGGGTGGTGGGCGCCCTTTTCACATTCTTCTGCCTTGGTAAACCCAGTGGGTGCCTTTTTTCTCACCCCTCAGCAAGTGTCATCGCTACCGTCCAACTGTGGAGCATCATCTTCATTAAAACTTTAACCTTGCTAAACCTAGTGGTGTCATCTTTTTTTCTCTACGCTAGATCTTTTCTCTTCTTATTAGGTGCCATCTTTGTGCCTTCTCTCTCTCTGCTGTGCTCCAGAGTGTCAGTGTCTCCCAGAGGGGAGAGTTTATATGCATCCGGTACCTGGTTTTAGTCACTGATGCCCTTGGGGTGCCCTTTGGAACATCACTTGGCTTTGGAGGCCTAGAAGCTTGCATTCCCAGGTCCCAGAGGGCTATAACAGTCAGAGACAGCTTTTATCATCAGAGGGCACTGCAAAGGCAGTCAACTTAAACATATTCATGGTCTTTCTGAAAAAGAGGCCTATTTGCTCATGCAGGAGCTCTGGCCTGAGCAGGAGGCTTCTGGTCTGGTATACTTCTAGGACGCACTCTTGAGGAAGGGAGCTAGTGGGCACAGTTCTGTGTCTCCCCCTGCCTCACTCCAGTTTGCTGATTATCTTCCAGAAAGCAGCTTATATACTTGTCTGGTGCCCTAATTTTTTCAGCTGCCACCAGGGAACACCTCTGCATTGCCCGGCTCAGGCGGCCATGGTGGCTTATACTCATGGGTCCTACAGAACAACAACCAGGAGAAAAACAGCTATGCTTAGAGCACAGCAAGAGGTAACAGACCCAGGAGCTCAGTCTTCCTGTGAAAGAGGCCTAAAAGCTTACTATCATTGACAGCAAGCACTGGGGGAGTCGGGGGTGGGGGGGTGCGGCTGGAAAAGCTTCTCATTAAAAACATACCAAGAGCTGATTGTAAACCTTTCTGGAGACTGCAGAGGGCAGGCACTACCTTTGTACTCTCCCTCTGCACACTCCAAAATGCCAGTATATCTTGGAGAGGAGCCCTTACACATGTCCAGTGCCCCCGGTTTTTATCTCTGGTGCCTTGGTTTTTTGTGGCTGCCATGGGGAACACCCCTTAATTACCTGGCTCTGGTAGCCACAGGGACTCACATTCCTGGGTTCCATGGAACTGTAACAATTGAAAGGATGATTCTTGGCAGACTGCTACTGCAGGGCACTCCACAAACAGAAGACAGAAACACACTCCTGGGCTTTCTGTGAAGCAGGTATTCACTTGTCCTGGTGCTTTGGCCCAGATTCAGGTATAGCATGTGTTTAGAACCATGTGGAGGTGCTCTCAAGGAATATAGGCAAGAGGACACCATCTATGCTCTCTTCCTCTGCCTCACTCCCTGAAAAGGAGCTAATACACTCCTCTGGAGCCTTGATATTTTCAACTGTTGCCCAGGGCACACCTCTAGATCACAGTTATAGAGGACTGTATATATCTGCATGCTTCAAAAGTTGCTGCTAAAAAGTCTGGCTTCCAAATCTGCCTGAATGTAGGTACTGACTGACATATGCCCCTTCGGAACAAGGACAGGTCTTGACACACACTCAACTACTGGGAATGATTAAAAATAAAATAGGCTGTGTGGACAGTCACAAAGGATGGAGAGACAATGAAAAGTTGGGGATGGGATGAACAATAAGGTTCATCTCTACACAAGGCCACTCCTTGAAGACTGAGTCAGTTCAGTTCAGTTGCTCAGTCATGTCCGACTCTTTGCAACCCCATGAACCACAGCACGCCAGGCCTCCCTATCTATCACCAGCTCCCGGAGTCCACCCAAACACATGTCCATTGAGTGGGTGATGCCATCCAACCAGCTCATCCTCTGTCGTCCCCTTCTCCTCCTGCCCTCAATCTTTCCCAGCATCAAGGTCTTTTCAAATGAGTCAGCTCTTCATATCAGGTGGTCAAAGTATTGGAGTTTCAGCTTCAGCATCAGTCCTTCCAATGAACACCCAGGACTGATCTCCTTTAGGATGGACTGGTTGTATCTCCTTGCAGTCCAAGGGACTCGCAAGAGTCTTCTCCAACACCACAGTTCAAAAGCATCAGCTCTTCAGTGCTCAGCTTTCTTTATAGTTCAACTCTCACATCCATACATGACCACTGGAAAAACCATAGCCTTGACTAGACGGACCTTTGTTGACAAAGTAATGTCTCTGCTTTTTAATATGCTATCTAGGTTGGTCATAACTTTCCTTCCAAGGAGTAAGTGTCTTTTAATTTCATAGATGACCTTATTTGTAAGGCAGAAAGAGAGACACAGATGTAGAGAACAAACACATGGATACCAAAGGATGGTAAAGAGGGGGTAGGATGAATTAGGAGATTGGGATTGACATACATACCCTATTGATACTACGTATAAAATAGATAACTAATGAGAACCTACTGTATAGCTCAGTAAGCTCTATTCAATGTTCTGTGGGGACCTAAATGGGAAAGTGAAAGTGAAGTCACTCAGTCGTGTCTGACTCTCTGCAACCCCGCAGACTGCAGCCCACCAGGCTCCTCTGTCCATGGGACTCTCCAGGAAAGAATACTGGAGTGGGTTGCCATTTCCTTCTCCAGACCTAAATGGGAAGGAAACTCCAAAGACAGGGGATACATGTACAGCTGATTAATTTTGCTGTACAACAGAAATTAGCACATTGTATAGCAACTATATTCCAATAAAATTATTTTTTAAAAAAACAGAAAAAGAAATGAAAAATATAAGAAACCACTGAATAGAAAGAACACAGTTACTGAACTGAATAATATACTAGACGGGTTCAATAGCAGAACAGATGAAGCAGAAGAAAGGATCAGACAACTCAAAGGTTAGGCAGTGGAACTCATTCAATTAGAGCAGCAAAGAGAAAAAGAATGAAAAAAAATATGTAAGGGACTTAATGGACATGAAGCATATTAATATTCACATTAAAGGAGTCCCAGAAAGAGAAGAGAGAGAAAAAAAGACAGGAAACTTATTTTAATAATAGTGTCTGAAAATTTCCCTAAGCTGGGGAAAGAAATAGACATCCAGATGCAGGAAGTCTGAGTTCCAAAAGAGATGAGCCCAAAGAGAGCAATACAGAGTCACATTATAATTACAATTTCAAAAGTTAAAGACAATGAGAAAATCTTAAAAGCAAGAGAAAAATAAGTTATTATATATAAGGGAACCCTCCCATAAGATTACGAGCATATTTTTCCACAGAAACCTCACAGACTAAAAGATAGTGACACGATATATTCAAAGTGCTAAAAAAAAGTCCTAACCAAGAATATTCTACATGGAAAAAGTTATTATTCAGAATTGAAGGAGAGATGGAGTTTTCCAAACAAGTAAAAGCAAAAGGAATCCATTACAGTGAATAATAATATAACTATTATCATAAATAACAGTCAAAATAACTACAATAATTAATAATATTACTATATAATTAATAATTATAATTATAACTATAATAATACTTATAATTATAAAATAATAGGATATTAACTTTAAGATTAATAATAAATTTAATTAATAATTGTAATTAATAATATAATACTTAATAATTAATAGTAAAATAACTATTATAGTAGTTTTAACTATAATAATAAATAGCTATAATAATTATATCAATTAGCATTACTTATAACAATTAATGGCTATAATTAATAACTATTAATAATTATAATAATTAATAAAGTATAAGATTTAATATGTGACATCAAAAATATCAAACTTTGGGGGTTCAAAATGTAGAACTTCAAAATATGTTCAAAAGTATTATCAACTTATTGACTGTGATAAGTTGTTATATTAAGCCTCATGGTAGCCACAGGTTAGAATCCTATAGGAGATATACAAAAGACAGTAAGAAAAGAATCTAAGCATACCACTAAAGGAAGTAATCAAACCACAGAGATAAACAGAAGAAGAAAGAACAGAAAAAAGTACAAAACAGCTAGCAAATAATAAACAAAATGGCAATAACTACATCTCTATCAATAATTACTTTATATGTAGATGAACTAAATCCAAGAGACAAAGTGTAGTCAAATTGATTAAAAAAGAAAACAAACCAAGACCCATTTAGACAGCCTACAAGATACTCTACCTGTTAAAAACACAGACTGAACATGAAAGCCTGAAAAAAGAGATATACCATGCAATAGAAACCAAAAGAAAGTGGGGTTAGCTATGCTTATATATATCAGACAAAATACTATAGTATTTAAAACAAAGACTGTAATAAAAGAAAAGAAGGACATAACTTAATAATAAAGGAGGATATACTAGTTATGTAGATATTTATGTTCCCAACATAGCAGTTTTCTAAGAATCTGCCTGCAATGCGGAAGGCTCAGATGCAATCCCTGGGTCGGGAAAATCCCCTGGAGAAGGGAATGGCTACCCACGCCAGTATCCTTTCCTGGAGAATTCCATGGACAGAGGAGCCTGGTGTGTTGCAGTTCACAAGGTTTATATAGCAGCCAACCATATATATGTGTAAGTGTATATATAATATATATATAGCAAATAATAGCAAATATTAAGACCAGAAAAGGAGAAATAGACAGCCATGTAATAATATCAGGGGACTACCGTATTCCACTTAAATCAGTGGATAGATCATACAGACAGAAAATCAGTAAGAAAACACAGGCCTTAAATTACATACTAGATCAAATAAACTTAACAGATACATATAGAACATTCCATCCCAAAGCAGCAGAATACATTCTTCTCAAGTGCACTTGAAACTCTCTAGGATAGATATGTTAGGCCACAAAACAAGTCTTAATAAATTTAAGAAGACTGAAATCCTATCAAGCATCTTTCCCAACAGTGGTATAAAACTAGAAATTAATTAGGAGAAGAAAACTGGAAAACTCACATATGTGTGGAGAGTAACAACACACCAGTGAACAACCAATGGGTCAAAGAAGAAGTCATAAGAGAAATAATACCCGAGACAAGTGAAAATGGAAATAAAACATACCAAAATCTATGAAAAAGTGAAAGTATTAGTTGCTCAATCGTGTCTGATTCTTTGCAAACCCATGGACTGTAACCAACCAGGCTCCTCTGTCCATGGAATTCTCCAGGCAAGAAAACTGGAGTGGGTAGCCACTCCCTTCTCCAGGGCATCTTCTGAACCCAGGAATCAAACCTGGAGCTTCTGCAATGTGGTCAGATTCTTTAACGTCAGAACCACCAGGGAAACCCACCAAAACCTATGGGATAAAGCCATAGTAGTTTTAAGAACGGAAACGGCAATGGCACCCCACTCCAGTACTCTTGCCTGGAAAATCCCATGGACGGAGGAGCCTGGTAGGCTGCAGTCCATGGGGTCACTAAGAGTTGAACACGACTGAGTGACTTCACTTTCACTTTTCGCTTTCATGCATTGGAGAAGGAAATGGCAACCCACTCCAGTGTTCTTGCCTGGAGAATCCCAGGGATGGTGGAGCCTGGTGGGCTGCCATCTATGGGGTCGCACAGAGTCGAAAACGACTGAAGCGACTTAGCAGCAGCAGTTTTAAGAAGGAATTTTTAGCAATAAATGCCTACCTCAAGACATGAGAAAAATCACAAACAACCTAAAACTATACCTTGAGGAATTAGGAAAAGAAATATGTTAGTAGAAGTAAAGAAATAACGAACAGAACAGAAATGAATTAAATGGACTAAAAAGACAATATAAAAGATTAATGAAACTAAGAAGTTGTTGTCAAAAAGATAAACTGACAAAACTTAAGTTAGACCCACCAAGAAAAAAGAGGATGCAGATAAATATTGAGGTGGCCAAAAAGCTCGCGCCAGTTTTTGAAACGAACTTTTTGGCCAAACCAATAAAATCAGAAATGACAGAAGAAATGTTACTACTGATACCACAGAAATACAGAAGATTGTAAGAGATTACTACGAAGAATTATACACCAACAAATTTGACAACTTATAAGAAATGCATAAATTCTTAGAAATATACAATCTTCAAGACTGAATTATGAAGAAATAGAAAATCGGAACATACTGAATAGTAATGAGGGGATTGATTGAACAAGTAATCAGTAATTGAAAACCTCGCAACAAAATAAGGTCCAGGATCAGATGGCTTCACTGGCGAATTCTATCAAACGTTTAAAGAAGAATTGAGCTTCCCTGGTAGCTCAGTGGTAAAGAATGCAGCTGCCAATGCAGGAGACATGGGTTTGGTCCTTGATCCAGGAAGATCCCACATGCCTCGGAGCAACTAAACCCATGCTCCACAACTATTGGGCCTGTGCTCTAGAGCCTGGGAACTGCAACTACTGAGCCCATATGTCACAACTACTGAAGCCTGAGTGCTCAGAGCCCTTGCTCGGCAACAAGAGAAGACACTGCAACGAGAAGCCTGCACACCACCGCTAGAAAGCAGCCTCGCTCACCACACCTAGCGAACAGTTCATAGCAACAAAGACCCAGCGCAGCCAAAAATAAATAAAAGAATGAATACTAATCCTTGTCAGCTCTCCCAAAAAATAAAAGGGGAAGGCATACTTCCAAAACTCATTTTATGAGGGCAGCATTACCCTGATACCAAAACAAGGACTGCTGCTGCTAAGTCGCTTCAGTTGTGTCTGACTCTGTGCGACCCCAGAGACGGCAGCCCACCATAAGAAAATTACAAGTCAAAATCTCTGATGAATAGAGATGCAAAAATTCTTTACAAAATAGTAACAAAGCAGTGATCAGAAAAAATTCATAGTACTAAACATTTTTATCAATAAAAATGAAAATCTGAAAACCAATCAATCAAGTTCCCAAAAATAACTGCTGAAAGAATAAAGTAAATCAAAAGAAAATACAAAGGGAATAATAAAGATCAAAGCAGAAAATGTGACAGAAAATTTTAAAAACAGACTTAAATAAATTAAAATATTGTTTTAAAAAATTAACAGGAAGAATGGAGATGGAGGGATCAACCTTCCTGACTTCAGACTATAAAGTTACAGTCATCAAGACAGTATGGTACTGGCACAAAAACAGAAATATAGACATATGGAACAAGATAAAAAGCCCAGAGATAAATCCAGGTACCTATGGGCACCTTATCTTTGATAAAGGAGGCAAGAATATACAGTGGGGCAAAGATAGCCTCTTCAATAAGAGTACCGGGAAAACTGGACAGTGATGTGTAAAAAAATGAAATTAAAACACTTCCTAATACCATATACAAAGATAAACTCAAAATGGATTAAAGATCTAAACGTAAGACCAGAAACTATAAAACTCTCAGAGGAAAACATAGGCAGAACACTTGATGACATAAATCAAAGCAAGATCCTCGATGACCTACTTCCCAGAGTAATGGAAATAAAAACAAAAGTAAACAAGTGGGACCTGATTAAACTTAAAAGCTTTTACACAGCCAAGGACACTAAGCAAGGTGGAAAGACAACTCTCCAAATGGGAGAAAATAATAGCAAATGAAACAACTGGAAAAGGATTAATTTCCAAAATATACAGGCAGCTCATACAACTCAATACCAGAAAAACAAACAACACAACCAAAAAGTGAGAAAAAAACCTAAACAGACATTTCTCCAAAGAAGACATACAGATGGCTAACAAACACGTGAAAAGATGCTCAACATCACTCATTATTAGAGAAATGCAAATCAAAACTACAATGAGATACCACCTCACACCAGTCAGAATGGCCAACATGAAAAAGTCTACAACAATAAATGCTGAAGAGGGTGTGGAGAATAGGGAACCCTCTTATACTGTTGGTGGGAATGTAAATCAGTATAACCACTATGAAGAACAGTATGGAGGTTACCTAAAAATCTAGGAATAAAACCACCATCTGACCCAACAATCCCACTACTGGACATATACCCTGAGAAAAATCATAATTTAAAAAGACATATGTACACCAATGTTCATTACAGCACTATTTACAATAGCTAGGACAAGGAAGCAACCTAGATGTCCATCAACAGATGAATGGATAAAGAAGTGTGGTACATATACGGTGGAATATTAGCCATAAAAAGGAACACAAATATCACATATCAACACGTATATATGGATTCTAGAAAGATGGTGCTGATGAACCTATTTGTAGAGCAGCAATGGAAATACAGATAGAGAACAGACTTATGGACATGGAGAGCGGTAGGTGGGGTAGTAAGGAGAGGATAAGATGAACGGAGAGAGTAGTAAAGAAATACATACACTAACATATGTAAAACAGATAGCCAGTGGGAATTTGCTATGACTCAAGGACTTCCCTGGTGGCTCAGACGGTAAAGCGTCTGTCTACAATGTGGGAGAACTGGGTTCGATCCCTGGGTTGGGAAGATTGCCTGGAGAAGGAAATGGCAACCCACTCCAGTACTCTTGCCTAGAAAATCCCATGGACGGAGGAGCCTGGTGCAGGCTACTGTCCATGGGGTCGCAAAGAGTCGGACACGACTGAGAGACTTCACTTACTTACTTAAGGACCTCAAATCGGGGCTCTGTGACAACCTACAGGGGTGGGATGGGGTGAGGGGTGGGAGTGAGGCGACATATGCATACCTATGGCTGATCCATGTTGATGTATGGCATAAACCAACACAATATTGTAATCAGTCTTTAATTAAAATAAATTAAGAAAAAATAACAAAATAGACAAACCACTAGTTAATTTGATCATTAAAAAGGGAGGAGGCATAAATGGCAAAAAATGACTAGGCGGAAATAACCACTGAAACAAAAGAAATTTTAAAAGTCATAAGAGACTTCTTTGCACGTATTTCTGCAAATGTGAAAACTTAGATAAAAGGGGTAATTTCCCAAGGAAATATAGATGACCAAAATTGATCCACCTAGTTACAGAAAGCTTTAACAGACTAATTTCTACAGAAGACATAGAGAAAGCTATTAATATACTGTCTAACATGAACACAGAATTCTACCAAACCTTCAAAGACTGGTACCCAAATGCTTCATCATTACTCCAGGGCATTAAAAGAAAGAGAAACTTCTTAATACTTTCTTTTTTAAGGAAAGTATAACACTGAAATCACAACCCGATAAAGATGGTACCCCCCAAAAAACCCTACAGGACAATATTACTCATGAATAGTCAGGCAAAACACTAAAATATCAGCAAACAGACTCCAACCCTGATGCTGGGAAAGACTGAAGGCGGAAGGAGAAGGGGACGACAGAGGATGAGATGGTTGGATGGCATCACTGACCCAGTGGACATGAGTTTGAGCAAGCTCTGGGAGTTGGTGAAGGACAGGGAAGCCTGGCATGGAGTCCGCAGAGAGTGGAACATGACTGAGTGGCAGAACAATCACCACCACCACCATCAAGTGGGATGTATTCCAGGAATGCAAGTAATGTTCAACATTAGGATGTCTGTTTATATCATATAACATTAAAAATCTAAGGGGAAAAAATACTAAAAAATCTATGGAAAAAGTCATAAAGATTTCCATAGATGCTGAAGAAGCCTATGATAAAAATCAACATCCACTGAAGATAAAAATACTCAAGAAAATAGGAATTGAGAGTTTTTAACAAGAACAAATACATATAGAAATATAGATTTCATTTTACTTATCTACAAATAAAATATATAATATGTATTCATACAATATATATATATTATAAAATGTATAATATAAAATTATATATATGTTGATCCTTGAACAACATAAGTTTGTACTGTACAAGTCCATATATATGCAATTTTTTTCATCAGAGCACCTGTATTTTCATTTTATAAATCTTTAAATGTGGGGGAAAGTTGTGTTCAATTAGAGACTGTGGTAAATGGAATTTAAAAATCTAGGATTTGAGTCCTGATTCTATCCAAAGGGTTTTACCTTCCTGCCCTGGAGTGGGTCATCTATTAAGTCCTTTGTTTTTGAGGCAGAGATATCAGAACATAGATTTTCGTTTTTGTATTTATTTTTTAAATTATTTTTAATTGAAGGATAGTTGCTTTACAATATTTGTTGGTTTCTGCCACACATCAAACACATGGATTTTCTAATGCAGTGGGATAAGAGTTGGAGGAACAGTCAGCTGCACACATAAATTATATACACACATAATCTTATTCCAGGAGCCAAGGCACGGAGGTGCATGATC
This sequence comes from Bos javanicus, assembly GCF_032452875.1. NCBI lineage: Eukaryota > Metazoa > Chordata > Mammalia > Artiodactyla > Bovidae > Bos > Bos javanicus. The sequence continues at coordinate 85,426,552 of NC_083869.1, forward strand.
TCCATTACTACTCAACACTGTTATAACAGAAGTATTAAACAGTGGAATTAGAAAAATCACAGCTGTAAGAATGGATAAAGAAAAAGTAAAGTTATCTCTTCTTGCAGATGATATGACAGCACACCTGGAAAACTCCAGGGGATAAATGATAATGCTAACTCAAACAGTGAAAGAATTAATAAATTAGTAGGATATAAAAGAAACCTACAAAAATCAATGTCCTTCTTTATAGGTTTAATTAAGACAGTTAGAGTCACTGAGTTGTGTTAAATAAGGAAGAAGACCTCATACAGTGCAGGACAATGGAGGAAAGTGACAGTCCAGAAGGAGCTGGAGAATCAGAGCAGTCAATCCCCAGCCTTGCTGAAGCCCTGAAGTGGTTTTTAAATTAAAAAAAATTTTTTTATTTTAGATTTTTAAATTCCATTTACCACAGTCTCTAATTGAACACAACTTTCCCCCACATTTAAAGATTTATAAAATGAAAACCTCAAAAGTCGTGCTTTTTCAGCTGCCAGGGTGAAAACACAGAAGGGAAGCTGGTGAAATCTGCTGAAAGCTGTGGCATGTGCTGGAGGTTTGCTCTACTTTTGGACAACAGAGCTGGCAGTTAGAAAGAGGAGCTGGATGCAGAGCAGAAAAGAGCACAGATAAAATGGAACCCACCTCTGTGTTTGCCACCATATCTAACCAGTGATCATCAGAGCAATGACTGCTGCTTTGCTTTTACCTTCCAAATCTCATGCAAACTCCCCGGGCCACCTCTAACATGGAACCACTCAGAGAAAGAGATTCTGGAAAATGTAGCTCCAGCTTAATCAAACTGACAGTTCAAACCACACAGACATTCTGACCAGCAATGAGTATGGGTGACCCACAGGGGAGCTGGTCATGTTCTGTTTCTTGATTTGGGTGGTGATTTCATGGCTGTATTCACTTTGAGGGAATTAACTGGTCCCTACACTGATGATCTGAGCCCTTTTCCCTAAATATACTTCCAATAAATAGCCATTTTTAAAAAGGAAAAAAAGTGTTGTAAAGTTATAAACATTAAAATAATTTGGTATAGGCTCAGAAATAGACAAAAAGTTCAATGGAACAAAATATAAGACATACAGATGGCCATAAAGGACATGAAAAAGTGCTCAACATCACTAATTATTAGAGAAATACAAACCAAAACTACAATGATATATCACCTTACACTGGTTAGAATTCAGTTGAGTTGAGTTGAGTTGAGTTCAGTCACTCAGTTGTGTCTGACTCTTTGTAACCCCATGGACTGCAGCATGCCAGGCTTCCTTATCAATCACCAACTCCCGGAACTTACTCAAAGTCATGTCCATCAAGTTGGTGACGCCATCCAACCATCTCATCCTCTGTCGTCCCTTCTCCTCCTGTCTTCCAGCATCAGGGTCTTTTCCAATGAGTCAGTTCTTTGCATCAGATGGCCAAAGTATTGGAGCTTCAGCTTCAGCATCAATCCTTCCAATGAATATTCTGGACTGAGTTCCTTTAGGATGGATTGGTTGGATCTTCTTGCAGTCCAAGGGACTCTCAAGAGTCTTCTCCAACACCACAGCTCAAAAGAATAAATTCTTCAGCACTCAGCTTTCTTTATAGTCCAACTCTCACATTCATATATGACTACTGGAAAAACCATAGCTTGGACTAGACAGACCTTTGTTGGCTAAATAATGTCTCTGCTTTTTAATATGCTGTCTAGCTTGGTTATAGCTTTTCTTCCAAGGAGCAAGCATCTTTAATTTCATGGCTGCAGTCACCATCTGCAGTTATTTTGGAACCCAAGAAAATCAAGTCTGTCACTGTTTCCTTGTTTCCCCATCTATTTGCCATGAAGTCATGGGCCTGGATGCCATGATCTTCGTTTTCTGAATGTTGAGTTTTAAGCCAACTTTTTACTCTCCTCTTTCATTTTCATCAAGAGGCTCTTTAGTTCCTCTTGGCTTTCTGCCAAAAGGGTGGTGTCATCTGCATACCTGAGGTTATTGATATTTCTCCCAGCAATCTTGATTCCAGCTTGTGCTTTATACAACCTGGCATTTTGCATGATGTACTCTGCATATAAGTTAAATAAGCAGGGTGACAATATACAGCCTTGACGTACTCCTTTCCCAATTTGGAACCAGTCTGTTGTTTCATGTCCAGTTGCTTCTTGACCTGCATACAGATTTCTCAGGAGGCAGGTCAGGTGGTCTGGTATTCCCATCTCTTTAAAAATTTTCTACAGTTTGTTGTGTCCTGTCATTTAACACTACTGAAATTATCATGATATTTTTACATTTTGATAATCTGGCAATTAAAAGTCAGTGTGAACCATTCTTCATTCACCCAAAGCTGGTTTTAATCTGCGCCTTGAGAATGACACGAAAGCAGTGTTTCCACACCTTTTCTGCCTCACAGCACGCTATAAATGGCACTGTCTGTAGGGCACACAGCGGCTCTGGATTCTCTGGCCTACCCAAAGTCTGCCCAGCTAATTCACCAGGCTCTGGCCCAGAGAGTTCGTGAGATTTTGCAAAGGTCTGTGAATACCGTGCTCCCTCTAGTGGTCAGAATCACCACATTTCCTCCTCCTTTAATCCCTAAAGAGGAACAGCTGAAATGGGGGAAGAGGCGCCTCACCACACACAAACTTATCAAAGCATCTCTGTCCGAACAAGGCAGAACTAATTATGCAAAGCATTTGTTAGAAAAATACCTCTTTCAACTGCCTATAGATACGCTGTTGCTGCTGCTAAGTCGCTTCAGTCGTGTCCGACTCCATGCAACCCCATAGACCGCAGCCCACCAGGCTCCTCCTCCATCCCTTGGATTCTCCAGGCAAGAATACTGGAGTGGGCTGCCAGGTGGGCCTAAATAAGAGACACTTGTTTGGCTGCATTCATACTTCTCTAAAACTAGAAACTGAAATTAATCTACACCACTACATAGCTCTAGAAAGAGGCAACAACTCACATCCTTACAACTGGCTATTCCAGGACTGACTCGGCAAAGCTGTGGGCCCATGAGTGGAGGTATCTTTAATCAGCTTTCTCTTTCTTCGCTTGCTTGAAGGCCATTTTCTAAATAGAAACACATTTGCGTGTCCTTACTAAAATGCCAAGTGGTGCTGCTAATTCTCACTCTGATCCTAGTTTGCTTGAGTCCAAAAATTAGAAAAAAATCTATCTTGTATGATGTGTGTACCTTTGATAATTCCTAGACATTCTTTTGCTCAGGGCAGCAAGAAACACAGGGCTCCAGCTGTCCTCTCCATGCTAACAGAGAGCAGTGCAAAGGGACAAAGCTTTTGGGATATGATATAAGCCCAAATGTGGAGAGGGATACTGAAATTTTTTCTCCTCTAATAAAAATAGTTAAGCTTATTTTGGAGGAAAAATGTCAAAAGCTGGCATAATTGTATTAAGACAATGAAATGATGAAATACAATTCCCAATTTATAGAATGTACTGCCATCTACTGCATATAAAAAAATCACTGTTCCTCCTACTGAAATTATTATAAATCAAGCAATCACACACTTTAAAATATAAATGAATTTGTAAGATCTGGTAATTGCCACAAAGAACTTGTCATTTAGACTTTTCTATAGCTTTTAATTTTCTCATCTGAAATTCTCTCTTCAATTTTCACTTTTACCTTTTTAAAATTCTATTTTTCCCCAACCCTTTCATGGCACTAATTCTGGAAGTTACGTTTTTAATTTGATATTTTATTTTTTGAATATTGCTCTTTACAGCACTTTTCTCTTCAGTTCAGTTCAAGTCAGTTGCTAGGTCGTGTCCAACTCCATGAATTGCAGCACGCCAGGCCTCCCTGTCCATCACCAACTCCCAGAGTTCACTCAGACTCACGCCCATCGAGTCGGTGATGATGCCACCCAGCCATCTCATCCTTTGCTGTCCCCTTCTCCTCCTGCCCCCAATCCCTCCCAGCATCAGAGTCTTTTCCAGTGAGTCAACTCTTCGCATGAGGTGGCCAAAGTACTGGAGTTTCAGCTTTAGCATCAGTCCTTCCAAAGAACACCCAGGACTGATCTCCTTTAGAATGGACTGGTTGGATCTCCTTGCAGTCCAAGGGGACTCTCAAGAGTCTTCTCCAACACCACAGTTTAAAAGCATCAATTCTTCGGCACTCAGCTTTCTTCACAGTCCAACTCTCACATCCATACATGACCACTGGAAAAACCATAGCCTTGACTAGACGGACCTTTGTTGGCAAAGTAATGTCTCTGCTTTTCAATATGCTATCTAGGTTGGTCATAACTTTCCTTCCAAGGAGTAAGCGTCTTTTAATTTCATGGCTGCAGTCACCATCTGCAGTGATTTTCGAGCCCCCCAAAATAAAGTCTGACACTGTTTCCACTGTTTCCCCATCTATTTGCCATGCAGTGATGGGACTAGATGCCATGATCTTTGTTTTCTGAATGTTGAGCTTTAGGCCAACTTTTTCACTCTCCTCTTTCACTTTCATCAAGAGGCTTTTTAGGTCCTGTCCACTTTCTGCCATTAGGGTGGTGTCATCTGCATATCTGAGGTTACTGATATTTCTCCTGGCAATCTTGATTCCGGTTCGTACTTCTTCCAGCCCAGCATTTCTCATGAGGTACTCTGCATATAAGTTAAATAAGCACGGTGACAATATACAGCCTTGACGTACTCCTTTTCCTATTTGGAACCAATCTGTTGTTCCATGTCCAGTTCTAACTGTTGCTTCCTGACCTGCATATAGGTTTCTCAAGAGGCAGGTCAGGTGGTCTGGTATTCCCATCTCTTTCAGAATTTTCCACAGTTTATTGTGATCCACACAGTCAAAGGCTTTGGCATAGTCAATAAAGCAGAAATAGATGTTTTTCTGGTACTCTCTTTATCAATGATCCAGCAGATGTTGGCAATTGGATCTCTGGTTCCTCTGCCTTTTCTAAAACCAGCTTGAACATCAGGAAGCTCATGGTTCACGTATTGTTGAAGCCTGGCTTGGAGAATTTTGAGCATTACTTTACTAGCGTGTGAGATGAGTGCAATTGTCTGGTACTTGGCATTGCCTTTCTTGGGATTGGAATGAAAACTGACCTTTTCCAGTCCTGTGGCCACTGCTGAGTTTTCCAAATTTGCTGACATATTGAGTGCAGCACTTTCATATATATAATATTCTTTCATCTGAGAATATTAATTACATTTTCTGTATTTCTCTACTTCCTGCACTGGTTCTATTCCCTGAGTTCCAGTCCCCTACCCATTTGTTTATATGAATGCCTCTCTTTTCAGAGGCTTTCCTCAAATGTCTAATGATCATTAGCTGCCTGTTCAGATGAATAGCAAGGTATCCTGGAGCTGACTGGGGCTTAGTTAAAGTGGGAGGGATGTGTGCACTGGTGGAGGCCGCAGCTGAGAGAATATAAAGGTCTTTTTTCTAGGATTTTTGAGAGAATTTTCTCTAATCCCCTGCTTGAAGGATGTTAACTCTGTTGCCAGTTTTCTGGGAGTTTAATAGGAGGATGCTGAGATCACTGTTAGGTGTGTAGATTTTCATTTAATCCCCTGCTTTCAGTGTAACACTCTGCCTTTGGCTATGCCCGGTTTTCCCGAATCCCATGATCCTCATTCAGCAGCTCCAGAAAATTAACCACTGGTGTTCTGCAGGGCATGGGTGAAGTGGGAACCTACTCTAGGTGAACATGGCAACTAGGAAAATCTAGCAGCTTAACAGATTTACAACTGCTTCACCAATTTTTAGCCCCACCTCACCTGCTAATTCTTACGTCTGAAGAATTAAGGACAGAGCTTAACAACATTGTACAGGAGACGGTAATCAAAACTATCCCCAAGAAAAAAAAATGCAAAAAGGCAAAATGGTTGTCTGAGGAGATCTTACAAATAGCTAAGAGAAACAAAAGGCAAAGGAGAAAAGGAAAAATATATCCACCTGAATGCAGCATTCCAAAGAATAGTAAGGAGAGATAAGAAAGCCTTCGTAAGTGATCAATACAAAGCAACAGAGGAAAACAACAGAATGGGAAAGACTACAGATCTCTTCAAGAAAATCAGAGCTACCAAGGGAACATTTCAAGCAAAGATGGGCACAATAAAGGACAGAAACAGAATGGCTCTAACAGAAGCAGAGTTTTAAGAGGTGGCAAGAATACACAAAACAATACACAAAAGATCTTAATGACCCAGATAACCACAATGTTGTGATCACCCACCTAGGGCTAGACATCCTGGAGTGTGAAGTCAAGTGGGCCTTAGGAAGCATCACTACGAACAAAGCTAGTGGAATTCCAATTGAGCGATTTCAAATCCTAAAAGATGATGCTGTGAAAGTGCTGCAATCAATATGCCAGCAACTTTGGAAAACTCAGCAGTGGCCACAGGACTGGAAAAGGTCAGTTTTCATTCCAATCCCAAAGAGGGGCAATGCCAAAGGATGTTCAAACTACCGGACAATTGCGCTCAATTCCCATGCTAGAAAGGTTATGCTCAAAATCCTTCAAGCTAGGCTTCAGCAATACTTGAATTGAGAACTTCCAGATGTACAAGCTGGGTTTAGAAAAGGCAGAGGAACCAGAGATCAAATTGCCAAAACTGTCTGAATCATAGAGAAAGCAAGGGAATTCCAGAAAAACATATACTCTGCTTCACTGACTATGTAAAAGCCTTTGACTGTGTGGATCACAACAAACTGGAAAATTCTTAAAGAGATGGGAATACCAGACCATCTTACCCGTCTCCTGAGAAACCTGTATGTGGGTCAAGAAACAACAGTACCAGACATGGAACAACTGACTGGTTCACAACTGGGAAAGGAGTATAAGGCTATATATTGTCACCCTGTTGATTTAATTTATATGCAGAGAACATCATGTGAAATGCCAAGTTGGATGAATTACAAGCTGGAATCAAGATTGCCAGGAGAAATATCAACAACCTCAGATATGCAGATGGTTACACTCTAATGGCAGAAACTGAAGAGGAATTAAAGAGCTTTGTGATGAGGGTGAAAGGGGAGAGTGAAAAAGCTGGCTTGAAACTCAATATTAAAAACACTAATACCACAGCATCTGGTCCCATCATTTTATGGCAATTAGAAGGGGAAAAAGTGGAAGCAGTGACAGATTTTCTCTTCTTGGGCTCCAAAATCATTGTGGATGGTGACTGCAATCATGAAATTAGAAGACACTTCCTTTTTTGGAAGGAAAGCTATGACCAACCTAGCCAGCATATTATAAACCAGAGACATTACTTTTCCAACAAAGGTCCATCTAGTCAAAGCTATGGTTGTTCCAGTAGTCATGTATGGATTTGAGAGCTGAACCATAAAGAAGGCTAAGTGCCAAAGAGTTGATGCTTTGAATTATGGTGCTGGAGAAGACTCTTGAGAGTCCCGTGGACAGCAAGGAGATCAAACCAGTCAATCCTAAAGGAAATCAACCCTGAATACTCACTGGAAGGACTAATGCCCAAGGTGAAGCTCCAATACTCTGGCCACCTGATGCAAAAAGCCGACTCACTGGAAAAGACCTTGATGCTGGGAAAGACTGAAGGCAAAAGGAGTAGAAAGGGCAGCAGAGGATGAGAGGCTGGATAGAATCACAAACTCAATGGACACAAACTTGGGCAAACTTTGGGAGATAGTGAGGAGCAGTGCAGCCTGACATGCTGCAATCATGGGGTTACAAAGAGTTGGACAAGACTTGGCAACTGAACAATATGTAAGACAGTCAACAAGGACCTACTGTATGATACAGGAAACTCTACTCAATATTCTATAATAACCTATTGGGAAAAGAATCTGAAGAAGAATGAATATGTGTATAACTGAATCACTTTTCTATACACCTGAAACAAACACATTATAAATAAATTAATATTAAATTAAAAAAAGAAAACAAAAACCTTTTTTAATTAAAAAAAAATAGAAGGCCTGAAGGATAGAAAAAATAACTGCCCATCTCCTTTTTCTTTCTAAAGTAAACATGTTCACTTTTTAAGTTGTTACTCTGAACTGCAGGAAATGTTCCTGTAGTTCCTCAAAAGGAACATCTCTGAGCAAGGAGTAGCTTGCTAGTGATCTTCAGCATGCTATTTAATCTCTTTAAATAAAACGGGGATGATAATCAGTTCAGTTCAGTCGCTCAGTTGTGTCCAACTCTTTGCAACCCCATGAACCACAGCACGCCAGGGATGATAGTAACTACAACAATAACAACTACCTTACAGGTGATTCTCTGAGAGAATCAGAGTTAAGGTCTCTAAAATATCCTGCACCATACTTAAAACACAGTAGCACAGTGAAAACACTCAGCAAATGGTAGTTACAGTCTTAAATGATAAACAAACTTGCAATTATCAGCTTTTTTTCCCCTTATATAACTACTAGAGAGATCTACTGTGTCTTCCAAGGCTATTTAGCAGATCCTGGAATTACAGCACAGTGAGTTTAGTTCAAGAGAGAAACTCTGAATGCAGAGTACTCAACTCCACAAGGATTCCAAGTCATTAATCTATCTAAGCAGTCTATCATAGTCAGCTTTATCATTACCTGCAAATGGCATGAAATACAACAAATATATATAAACATATGAAACAACTTTAATTACAAAAATAAAGTTTATTTAAATTCTATATATACACATACACACACACAGAGTACCATACATTTACTTATTACATACCAATTCTGCTTCTCAACTACATATACAGTGTAAATAGTGGTAAGAATTCTTAAAGTCCCCTGTACTTCTTTCATCCTAAGTCTCATACTTGTTTTCCACATACAAGTGGACTGGGACTTAAAATCCACATGGACATTTACTACAGCATTTGTTTCCTCCTAAAAAGAAACTCTAAAAAGCTATTATTAAACCAACAGTATGTCTAACAAATACTATTATCTTAGACCCAATAATATACAATATTTGAGATAAGTAAAAGGTTTTTAATCTGCTTCATCAGTTCAGTTCAGTCGCTCAGTCGTGTCCAACTCTTTGCGACCCCATGAACTGCAGCACGCCAGGCCTCCCTGTCCATCACCAACTCCCAGAGTCCACCCAAACCCATGTCCATTGAGTCAGTGATGTCATCCAACCATCTCATCCTCTGTCGTCCCCTTCTCCTCCTGCCCTGACTCTTTCCCAGCATCAGGGTCTTTTCATCAGCAATACTTTTATTTCATACATAAAATTCCCTAGTCTTCCTACATTCCTAGTGATCTTAAAATGGAAACCAGATCATGTTACTGAATCTAGTTCTCTTTTTTTCTTTTGGCCAGAAAGCCAAACACTGAAAATGCTTTTTTAAAAAAAATTTGCATCACAATAGGTTGCTATGAATTAAGCCCAGCCTCCCCGGCCTGCCTTTATAGCTAAGATACATGCAGGTGAAAAATAAAAGATTAGCTCAATTACTTGTCTTCCCACCACATAACCATTTAAAACAATTTTCCAAGGAGCAAAGTGAATTACATAATTGTGCTGACATCAGAGTTCCAATTTGTCTTTCTTTTACTAAGCAACCTCCTTTTCTGTATATCTCAAAGACTACGGTGATAACAACAGGGCACTAAGAAAATGGATGACTGACAACAATGATGTATGTAGAAATACATATGTAGCAAATATTTCTTTCAAATAAACATATGCTCAAGGTCTGTATTCAAAGAACTGTATTGAGAGGTAACATCTCTCTTACTACTGTATTCCAAACACAACTATTACAGTGCCTGGTATACAGCAGGTGTTTAATATGTGGTATTACATACACAAATGAATAAATGGTGTGGAAAAAAAGTAGTGTATTCAACTCAATGCTGGTTCAATGGCTACTAATGTCCACTTCAGTTTGGGGGACAACTTACAAAAAACTGGTAAAGGAAAATGACAGAACAATATAAAATTCTTGTAGGAGTGAAAATTTTGCAGATCTATCAAAAGATAATTATCACATATTAAAAATGAAACACAGATAATCATGAATTTATGTCCATCTTGGGGTTAATAATAAGCCCTGAGACAGAAAATATTGGTCCATGCACAGCAGCTGCCCAAGCTCCTTCCCAAGCTGAGGGGCTTTATATAGAACAGTAAGTAAATAAAAGTTTCTGAGCCATTCCAGTATTCCCGCTGTTCTGATATATGAGAGACAAGTTGTAGGCAATATCTCTTCGTAAGTCTATCTGGTCAATTTCTATACCCTAGGGGGGAAAATACAAAAATGAGTATATTTCAAACTGACAGCCAAGACAATTTTATGGCAAATAAACAGCTTTTGTAAGTGTTCAAAAAACTATTAAAATTCATATTACTGAAAAAATTTATAAAACTAAGCATATATCTTGAATATACATTTTTATCAGGTAATGCTGACTTCAGTTAATTGTTATAGTAACTGTTTCATCAAATATTTTTAAATGTCTAACCAATAAGTTAAAGAAAAAAAGTTTCATTCACAAGACATAGCAGAATAAACACCAGATGAATTAGGATTTAAGAGTAAAAAAAAAATGAAACCATAGAAGAAAAAATACAGTTGAATAATAATATAACCTTGGTAGGAAAAGCCCTTTTAAGTATAATAAATACCAAAAGTAGGAACTAGAAAGACTGATATGACTTCATAAAAAATGTAAAACTTCTGCATGTAGAAAAAAAATCATAACACAAATGACCAGATGAGAAAAAAAATATCTGTACTATATAACAGAAAGGCATATAAAACATAGGTCTAGAAGGGCATACACCAAATTGATTATAATGACTACCCTATGGGTGTTATTACTTTTTTTTCCTACTTAAATAACCCAACCAATTACCTCAATGGAGTAGATTACGTCTATATTCCTATTCTTCTCCCACAAAATTTTGGAGTCAACTAAGAACATCTGCATCAATGAAAAATGTTGCCCTATAAAGCTTAAGGAGCAATACATAAATTATTTATGAAGTTAAGAACACAAAAGTATATGTATTTCATCAGCAGAACTATAAGAGCAGGTACTCATTTGCCTAACGACTAAAGCTGTACAAGGGTAACAGAAAAGAGTTGTGAGGGAATGAGGGATTATGAGTGCAATTTTTAAAACTGAGTAATGATAACATACTTTCCTTCAGAAATTAGGCTTTAAACACAGATTATCATAGTATTGGCAACACTTCACCCTATATTACATTAACTTAAACAAAACTATGTTTATACTGATCTTTAATCTCTAGAAAGAAGTATGTTAGCTACATTTTTGAACTTGAAAATGAATAATGGCTACAGAACTCAATACTCAGGGTTCCTGTGTACCAGCTCAACCTGTAAACCACTGGGGCTATCTTAGGATAACCGAAAGGGTCATAACCACAAGTCATATGTGTCCACATGGTTGCTGATTAGGTCAGTAGGTGAGGATGTCAAACAATTACTTGTTGCTGAACATAATTAAATAAGTGCATTCAGTAAGGGGAGAATACATTTTAATATATAAGCTATGATTAATTTCACCACAATACTGAGCTAACTGCAACTTATCGATAGATGAAGTGTCTCCTCAGTTTTTCAAAGTAAATCATACAGTACCTCTACCACAAGCGGAGGGAGCTCCAGGGCCTTCTGATAATAGTGGATTGCAAGATGTTGCAGCCCCAGTTGGTGAAGGGCACGGCCCAAGTTGTAGAATGTCTCCTGGCAAGGCCCACGTAAACTGAGGTATCGATTAAGAAAGGAAAAGCCCTACCAAAGAGAAAAGATAATAATAATAATTCAATAGTTCAGTCATTTGACAAGCAAGTGCAGGGGCAGGAATACAATTTTCTATTTTTGGCTACGCTGTGCAGCATGTGGGATCTTAGTTCCCCAATCAGGGATTGAACCCGCATCTGCTACACTAGAAGTGTGGAGTCTTAACCAATGGACCACCAAGAAGTCCCCCCAATTTTTTTTTTAAAGACAGTCTCACCCTAAAAGAATATATGTCTGTGGTACAGTGTCATATCATAATATAGTTCAGATTTCTTCCAAAGGTGTAAAGGAGATATTTTTTTTTAACTAAAGACAAAAAATTCACAGAAAACAAAGCCAAATGTAACAACTAGCTAGCAAAGACCCATAATGTAAAACAGAGAATATATATTTTTATGGTTTCAAGTTGGTTTTTGTGGCATTAGAGGCTAGTAAAATTTTAGGTTTGAGATACATGTCTAAAAGCTTAACCACAATATAAACTCCAAGCTCTTATGATGATAATTTAGAAAGTTGCATCCTCATGAACAAACTCACTTGAGTATATCTGACCTTTCTGGTTAAATGGTACCTTTTATATACCTCTCAGAGCCTTAATAACTTTTTAATGTTAAAAAACTTGATTTTCTCTTTTCCCCTCTGAAAGCTTCTGACTCAATAGCTTTATGGAGAAACTGATTATTTCAGAGCATAGCTATAATGAAGCAGGCTCTCTGTGTGTCACAGCATCCAAAAAAGCAACTTGCTTCTTCATGTCTTCCTGTATTCACTTTCCTCTTCAATGCAACTTCAACTTCTACCATGCACAGAAAGCTACAAACTGCAAGATGCAAGTAACTGATATAAGCAATTAAGCAAATATATTACCTGAGCATTAAATCAACAGATTTGTATGTATAAAAAATAAAATGCAATTATTTCCTGGGTGATCTGGTATGTAATAAATGGTCACAAATTTTTCTTCATAAGTTAATAAATAATAAAAATTAAGGAATTTGTTAGAATTAATGCATTCTAGGAATAAAAAGTATGCTCAATAAACAAGCCATATTTTCTGCATGATAAATGAATCCATTTGAGTACATGAATATGACTTCTACTGAAAAACATGGCTCTCTGTTTAGTAATAGCAGACAAGCTATTAATCTCAGAAGAATCAAATCTATGTGTTTAAAAATGAGAAATTCAAAGACAAATATCTAAGAAAGAACATTTACTTTCCTTCCCTAATTACTTAAAAAACAGGTATATACATTATCAGACATGAAAACTGAAACAAAAGCAGAAGTTCTGAGGATACAGGGGTGAATGAGACAGACCAGGTCTCTGACCTCTTGGAGTTTGTATTCTCACTAGGGAGACACGCTATGTTAAGGAGGTAACAAGAAAACAAAAAGGTGATGCAAATGGCTTTATGAACTACGACTTTAAAAGAGCAATTCGTGGTGATGACGTAAGGAAACAGTCACACAAGCACGTATCCATACATTATTGTATGTCTGTATTATTTTTAAAAACTAATTTAAAAACTCTTTAGGACCTGTAAGCTTGGAAGCCTCTGAGGCTCCAGAATACAAGAAAGCCTGCACAGGATTCCCTAAGATTCTGCCTGACCCTTCTCTTCTGATCTGGCTGTGCATCCCTTCCACATGGCTGTGTAAGTCTTGGCCAGGAGTACTCCTATATGTTGATCCATGAGTGCTGAACACAGGAACGGATACTCCCAACAGGTGCACTAAGAAGATACTACTTTTGAAGCAGGGAAATAAAAGCATTAAGTATATTCATTTTTAAAGAACATAAAATCAAGTAGTGAGGAATCCAAATGAATTACCTGCACAATAAGAGCATGTCTCTTTAATACATACTTCTGGGATGCCATGTGAATAAAGGTCAGGCCTATACAGAGGTTATAGAGAGGTTCCTGGGGATGAGTGCGAAAGGCCTGCACATACTGTCCTGAAAAATGAGCAGTGATGTTAGATGACAGGACAAAAACACCATTCCTTATTTCTTCAACACTTACTCAAATATAGTTTAAGGTAAACAAACATTACTATCACTTTAACAGATACAAAGGTTATATTCCAAAATATCAACCAGATGCATATTAATACGAATTTTAAAATATATAACATGTAACAAAAAGAGAAGGATTTACCCATCAACGTATTTTGACCATGATGATTAAAACTGAGTACAAAAGTAACTTTTTTAAAGGTATAGTTTGACATTTCCAAGTAGAGTAGCACTTCAAAAATAAACAATTGAATAACTGTGATCATATATCTATTTTATGATCTCAAATCTTTTAAAAAACTAATGAGGGAATGTGTCTGTTGGTGAATTCTTTCATAAAATTAACTGAGACCTGTCTTATAGATGCTAATGTGATAGATCATGGAGGTGAGAAAAATAGTTTTGTTTTTTAAGTTTATGGGTATTATTGCCTCAAACATAGCAACTGTTTTTCCTGAGAAGAGCTAAATTGTATCTAATAACAAGATAAAAATTCAGGGTTTTATGAATTCCATATAGTCTATATAAAAAATTATCTCATGTCAAAAGTCTAACTGTATGAGAGAGGAATTTTAGCAAATTTTTCTTGTAAAGGAATGATCTATAATTTATCATATAGATAAGAAAACTTCTATTCCAGAAGAAACAGCACTGTAAAGTCTCCTTAGCAGCACAAATGGTAGACTGCCATTTGGACTTTTTATTTTAATCTCTTTTACATATAGTTTTCTTAATAGTAAACTAATAATTCCGAAAAAGTATACACAGTGAAGAAAAGCTTCAACATCTGATGTTCAAGATTACTGGCTGAACAACTATAAAAACAGCAACCATACACAAGAAACATTAAAGCATTAAACAGCCAAAATAACAGTATACACAGAAGTGCATCTGGCAATATATTTTATTGCAGCAAATATGAGAGGGTGGAATGATTTGGGAGAATGGCACTGAAACATGTATAATATCATATATGAAATGAGTCACCAGTCCAGGTTTGATGCACGGTACTGGATGCTTGGGGCTGGTGCACTGGGACGACCCAGAGGGAGGGTATGGGGAGGGACGAGAGAGGAGGGTTCAGGATGGGGAACATGTGTATACCTGTGTGGATTCATGTTGATATATGGCAAAACCAATACAATATTGTAAAGTTTAAAAATAAAATAAAATAAATTATATAAAAATAAATAAATAAAAGCAAACATGGTTACCAAGGCAGAAAGGTGGTGGTGGTGGGGATAAATCTTGAGTTTGGGATTGACATACACACTACTGCACTTGAAACAGATAACCAACAGGGACCTACTCTCTCTATAGGACAGGGAACTCTACTCAATATTCTATAATAACCTAAATGGGAAAAGAATTTGAAAAAGAACAGTTATATGTATACGTAAAAAAATAAATCAAGGCAAGAAAAAAAAAGACATCTCCTAAAGGAATAAACTATCAAAGAATCTTAAGTCCCTTTTTATACTATAGCAAATTAAAATCACTTAGCAAAGCATCTATAACTAATGAAAATTATTTTTTTTTTGAGTTTTTTCATTTTTATTTTATAATGGAGTACAGTTGATTTACAAAGTTGTATTAGTATACAAAGTTACAGGTATACAGCAAAGTGATTCAGGTATACGTACACATATATCTCTTCTTTTTCAAATTCTTTGTATTAGTATACAAAGTTTCAGGTATACAGCAAAGTGATTCAGGTATACATACACATATATCTCTTCTTTTTCAAATTCTTTTCCCATTTAGGTTATTACAGAATATTGAGCAGAGTTTCCTGTATTATACAGTAGTCCTTGTTAGTTATCTATTTTATTTATTTTTTTAAATTTTATTTTATTTTTAAACTTTACATAATTGTATTAGTTTTGCCAAATATCAAAATGAATCCACCAAGGTATACATGTGCTCCCCATCCTGAACCCTCGTCCCTCCTCCCTCCCCATACCATCCCTCTGGGTCGTCCCAGTGCACTAGCCCCAAGCATCCAGTATCGTGCATCGAACCTGGACTGGCAACTCGTTTCTTACATGATATTTTAACAAACAAGCCTAAGTCACGCTTTAAAGTCGTACTTCAAAGACCTACTTTAAAGACTTACTTTAGCCTTTTGAAACCAAAGCATCACAAGAAAAATAAATATTTATTATAATTACTGTGAATACTTAAAACCACTTACTATATGTACTAGACATTATTTTAAGTATATTAACTCATTTAATTTCTACAATAATCTACAAGGTTATCTCCATTTCAGAGATACAGAAACCAAAGCAGAGAGAGGGAGACAAAGTCATGTGCCAGGACACTCACCAAGTGCATGCTTAAAACTACCAGACACGAATGCATTGTGTCCATTTAAGACACAGAGGGCATGATTATCTGGGTTTTTCAGCATTAAACGGAGACAAAAGCGATGATGTCTTACTTCTTGGGAATGCATGGTAACTTGATTGAAAATGTTCCAGAGCTGGGGTTTATTGACATTTTCCATTACCATTATTCTAAAATTGCAAAAAGAGAATGAGAGTAAAAAGTAGTGTACAGGAAAAAAACTTCTTGATTTTTAAGATTGAAACCCTTCATGTGTACCTGTGGAACACATGTATACCTGTGGCGGATTCATTTTGATATTTGGCAAAACTAATACAATTATATAAAGTTTAAAAATAAAATAAAATTAAAAGAAAAAAAAATAAGAGTAATAACATATCTATGTAACAAAGTAATGGTACTAAATTTCATAGTTATTAATAAAATGTTTTATTTATCAATAAATAAATAAAAAAAAAAAAAAGAAAGAAACCCTTCAGTGCTGTCCTATCAACACTGAAATTCACCACCCTCAATAAGGGGTATGTAGTGTTTCTCCATCTTATTTCTGCTTTTCAACAAACGTTTAAACCAAAAAGACAGAATCAAGAGGTTTAAGTTTTATCTCCTCTCCCAACCCATTCACAGATGCAGTACAATGAACACTGAATAATAATGCATACTGACTTAACTCTCACAATAACCTATGAGGTGGTAATATTATGATGCCTGTTTTACCATAAAAAATGGGGAGACTGAGGCACAAAGGTTTAAGTAAATCTCTTATGGGAGTGTATGCTCTCTTATACTGCTTCCAAGAACCACCAATGAACCGAATTAATCTGTAAGCAAGAGTTACACAGCTTACTAAATCTTGAGCATGTAAAATTAAGTCAAAGTAAATATACATGCTCCATCAAAGAATCTAATTAAAATAAGTTATTGGAAAATCACCTGATATAGTTGTATGCCTTTCTGAAATTTTTGTCCAGAATTGCAGCAGACAGACCAAAGTATTCTAACTCTTTGCGTTTTGGCTTGTCTTCATAAAATGAGCAGTATTCCAATGAAGAATCAACAAGTAACTCAGCCTCCTGGAACCGGGATAGGTCACATAAGGAGTATATGGCCTTCAAAAGGAGGTTCCACCAGTCATCTTTTGTCAAGACACTCGTGAGTACAGCAAATATTGCTAAAATGAGACCAATGAAGATCAGTTAGGATACTATATTTACAGAAGTAGCAGTATCACAAAGAAAATTAACATGATCTAGTCCAAAATGAAATTAAGTTGAATAACCAAGGCCCTAGAGGACTGAATTCTTGCCACCATCTTCTGACAATGACGAGAAGGAGGGGCTTCTTTTCACTCCCTCAACCTGACTCCCTCTGCTCTACCTAACAAACAATCTGCAGTCCCAGGTAATCCTCACTTCTGATTCATCCTCGGTAAAGTCCAGCTACATCATTTGTGTTTTTCAGTGCTAGCTTGGATATATGCACCTTCAGGGCAGAGCAAGGGTGCTTTCCATGACTGAGGTCAGATATGGGAATGTGCACATACAAGGCATTCAAATGTTTACTCAACAAAGGATTTCAAATTCATACTTAATCTTCTCTCCCTTATTTGTCTATAAAAAGACTTCCTTTTACAGCCTATGAGAAATACCAAAAGCCATAAAATTTTTTTTACCACCTTCAATTCAATATTTATCTGAGAATCTATCCTAAATGACTACTCAGAAATACGGATAAATCTATAGGCACAAAGATGATCACTATGGTATTACTTAGTTGGATGGCATCATTGACTCAATGGACAAGAGTTTGAGGAAACTCCATGAGACAGTGAATGACAGAGAGGCCTGACGTGCTGCAGTCCATGGGGTCACAGAGTCAGACACGACCGAGTGACTAAACAACAATGGTATTACTTAGAAAAGAAAATTATCAAAAGAAACCATATAATAACTTTAAAAAAGGGAATGATTAAACAAATTATAAAACCACTATCCAATGGAATATGACACATTCCTTAACAGCTACAAAGAGACCAGAACATGAGAAAATATTGAGTGAAAAATTAGTACAAAGATGTATGTGTGTGCTCAATCATGTCTGATTCTTTTGCAAACCCCATGGACTGTAGCCCACCAGGCTCCTCTGTTCATGAAATTTTCCAGACAAGAATACTGGAATGGGTTGCCATTTCTTTCTCCAGGGGATCTTCCTGACCCAGGGATTGAACTCACATCTCCTGCATCTCCTGCACTGGCAGGCAGGTTCTTTACCACTGATCCACCTTGGAAGCCCCAGTACAAAGATACATGTAATATCAAGTGCCCGAGATAATCCTACCATGATGCACTGGTATAATGTGATCCTCATCATGATGAAACTATTAATAACAAAACAAAGACCTTATGAGCTTAAGAAAAACCAATAATGACCCTGAAATGAGGAAACAGTGGAAGAGGAAACAGGTAGGATCAGACAGAGAAAAATGTAACTTGAGGAAACATAGTCCAAAATGATGTGGGCAGACACTGGGTTAAGCCCAGAATCAATGAACTCAAGAGACAGCAGGGCTCTAAGGCTAGATTACGAGCATCTGAGCCCACATTCCTATCCTCTGACTCTCTTCCCCAACAACATCTTGCTTATGTCCTTACTGTGCTTAACAGAGATTCAGCTCATCTGGATTGTAAAACTTTGTCCGTTGCACTCTGCCATATTGGTAACAACGGTTTAATTAATATCTGTGGACATGATTAACAATGAAATAACTTTCTGCTAGACTTATAGCCTAGGTCTTTTCCAAAGTTCTCTTGAGTAATAATGTCACCCAACATCCTTGATCCTTTTCCAGTTAAAAATAGATGGTTTTAAAGTCGCATAGTTGAGACTGGGCCAAAGCAACTTATTTGCAGAATTTCTATGACTGTTGCTACATTTGTCAGAAACGAATTTAACAGAGACAAATTCATTTATCAAAGAAGAGCTTAACATATGCAGTCGAAGTAACCAGACAAATAAAGCAATCTGTATTATCAGCTAATTATCACAAAAGATTGTTTTAGTTTTTTCACAGAAGGATCTAAGTAGACACCTGCTTTTTAATTTTCTTACACTGAAGTATTTATATACAACCTTTCTTTCTTTTTTGAAAACACCAAATGAGTTTATTTTTCCTAAGGGATCTAGACTAGAAAATATAATTTTCAATAAGATTACTGTCACATGCTACTTCATGAGTTTTTTTTTTCCAACTCAGCCAAGTTTTACACAATAAAGCAAATGAAAGTAATTACCTTTTGCATCACAATTTGCTGACTCTTGGTCATTGTTGTCTGATATTTTGTCTCTTGACACTTTAATAAGGTAGAGATGCCTCTCTCCAGATTTGGAACTGGATATCAAACAGACTTGGGCTCTATTCATTGCTACCTGAATTAAAGATAATTGAAATTTTCAGTCATGTGCGTGTATGCTAAGTTGCTTCAGTTGTGTCCAACTCTTTGCGACCCAATGGACTGTGGCCCGCCAGGCTCCTCTGTCCATAGGGATTCTCCAGGCAAGAATACTGGAGTGGGTTGCCATGCCCTCTTCCAAGGGATCTTCAATCCAGGGATTGAACCCATGTCTCCTGTGGTTCCTGCATTGCAGGTGGGTTATCTACCGCTGAGCCACCAGGGAAGCATTTTTAGTCCATAATTTTTTAAAGAAAATCTATGGGAAACAAGTATCACAGATGTGTCTGAAAGCTTCTTTAGTAAGGGGAATAAAACACCAATTATCGTGTATATGAACACCTAAAAGAGAATGAATAGACTTATTTTTTCCTTAATAAAGGAGTCCAAGTCACACTACCCACCTTAGTAAGGAAAAAGAAAGCCATTCACATTATGTTTATCTCACACACACACACAGACAGTTAACTATCTCCCTGTAAGAAGCCAGACTCAGAAAGGATGTCATACCCAGAAAACATCTTTGCAAAGTAAACAATATGGGCACACAGTAGTGTCCACAGGGCCAATAACGGACACTACGATGGTTCTCACTTTTCGAAATACGTACTAGCAAAGACTTTATTTTACAGTCTGTAGTCGTTTATACTTTCATGTAGAATTTCAATTACATACCATTAATCTCTAGGTTGTCTGCCTTTTATCTGACTTTTAACTTTAAAAAGTTTAAAAGGGAGTTACAAAATAGTTATGACCTATGTTTAAACCAAATTCTAAACATTTAAAAAGTCAACAAGGCTAATATAAAGACAGATTACTACCTACCTTTAAAAGCATGGCCAACATGGTAAGCAAGGTATCCACATAACCATACATTTTGCCTTGTGAAAATAATAGAGTAGAACGTTGAAGCAGTAACTTTAGTTCCTAAGGAAATAAGCATAGGATAGTGACAAGATTCCTTTGTTTCAAGTTGTTTTGCTTGCATAGAAAAGCTATGTCTTAGAAACTAAACCTTAAGAACATCTGCTTTGTGATCTCCCACAATAATTAAAACCCAACATTTTAAAAACTATAAATTACATTAATAATTACAATGTTAAGTTACTGTAACTTAAGATTCAAAATCATTTTTCAAAAACACTGAATATAATACACTAAAATTAAACTTGGATATAAGCTGGAGAAACATCCTTCAAGTCTCTAAAATGTAAGAAAATTCTAAAATATAGCCCACCAAGAAAAACTTCCACATTGCATGGTCTACCTGCTGCGCTGCGTTGGCATCTTGTGCTAATGTATCTGGATCATACATTGGTTCCAGGGCTTCCAGAGCTTTCTCGGGACGACCCAGCTGCTGCTGAAGGGTGGAAAGCGAAATTCTTGCATCCAAATGAAGAGGGGCCAGATCAACCACTTTGCTATAGCTTTCGGCAGCACGCTCCATGTAGCCTAAGGCCTTTAAGCATTCTAAAACAATGTTAAAATAATTTAGACTTGTAAGAGGGCCAAAATTATTTCTCCATTTTAAAAGAAATGTTACACCAATATAAAAATTATAACAAGAAAGAGATTAATGCATATTTCTGTATTTTAAAACAACTATCCCTTCCAATCTCTATGCTATAAGTATGTGATCAGTATATAAATATACAATTTGGTGTTCTGCTTTATTTACTTATATTAGGCTTTCAACATTTCCCCATGCCTTCAGTGGCATTCTGACTGGTTAAAATATTCAATTAAATTTATTATTTACTTAACCATCAGTTCAGTTCAGTCCCTCAGTCGTGTCTGACTCTTTGCAAACCCATGAATTGCAGCACACCAGGCCTCCCTGTCCATCACCAACTCCCGGGGTTCACTCAAACTCACATCCATCGAGTCAGTGATGCCATCCAGCCATCTCATCCTCTGTCGTCCCCTTTTCCTCCTGCCCCCAATCCCTCCCAGCATCAGAGTCTTTTCCAATGAGTCAACTCTTTGCTGGAGTTTCAGCTTTAGCATCACTCCTTCCAAAGAACACCCAGGGCTGATCTCCTTTAGAATGGACTGGTTGGATCTCCTTGCAGTCCAAGGGACTCTCAAGAGTCTTCTCCAACACCATATTTCAAAAGCATCAACTCTTTGGCACTCAGCTTTCTTCACAGTCCAACTCTCACATCCATACATGACCACTGGAAAAACCATAGCCTTGACTAGACGGACCTTTGTTGGCAAAGTAATGTCTCTGCTTTTCAATATGCTATCTAGGTTGGTCATAACTTTCCTTCCAAGGAGTAAGTATCTTTTAATTTCATGGCTGCAATCACCATCTGCAGTGATTTTGAAGTCCAAAAAAATAAAGTCTGACACTGTTTCCCCATCTATTTCCCATGAAGTGATGGGACCGGATGCCATGATCTTCGTTTTCTGAATGTTGAGCTTTAAGCCAGCTTTTTCACTCTCCTCTTTCACTTTCATCAAGAGGCTTTTTAGTTCCTCTTCACTTTCTGCCATAAGGGTGGTGTCATCTGCATATCTGAGGTTATTGATATTTCTCCCAGCAATCTTGATTCCAGCTTGTGCTTCTTCCAGCCCAGCGTTTCTCATGATGTGCTCTGCATATAAGTTAAATAAGCAGGGTGACAATATACAGCCTTGACGTACTCTTTTTCCTATTTGGAACCAGTCTGTTGTTCCATGTCCAGTTCTAACTGTTGCTTCCTGACCTGCATATAGGTTTCTCAGGAGGCCGGTCAGGTGGTCTGGTATTCCCATCTCTTTCAGAATTTTCCACAGTTTATACTTAACCATACTGCTTGACATTTAGGTTATTCCTCAATTTTTACTCTAATAAGTAACCCTCAGTAAACATCTTCATATATATAAGTCAGAGATCACAAACTGGGAAACCAATTTAACCCACAGATACGCTTTGTTGGGCCACAGTACTGTTAAAAAACAGTAAACTGTCTACATCTTTAAAAGTTAGGATTTTTTTAAGAAATCCAAGTTACTGCATTCTTTCAGAAAATCTGGGTTTGGCAACAGTTGAGTCCCTTCATTCCCACATGCTGCATCAGC
The DNA here is from genome assembly GCF_032452875.1 of Bos javanicus. Classification (NCBI taxonomy): domain Eukaryota; kingdom Metazoa; phylum Chordata; class Mammalia; order Artiodactyla; family Bovidae; genus Bos; species Bos javanicus. The sequence continues at coordinate 85,449,182 of NC_083869.1, forward strand.
CATGCCAAGAAGCAGCGGCACCCTTTAGACAGGGCTCTTCAGTTCCCAGCCTGCCCTGGGCCTCTCACTTACCTACTTCACTCACTTCTGTTACTTGTCAGGCTCCTGAGTTTTGTGATCTCCAATATAAAATACCTCTCCTCACCTCATTCAATTACTTCCTCAGAATAAGTCCTTAGAGGTGAAGTTACTCGGCTCTACTCCTCATACTTTATGCCAATCAATCATTAAGTCCTACAATTTGATGATCAATCCCCAGTAAGCATTTCTTCTTCCCACACAAACAGCCACAGCACTTACAAACACAGGCCCTTTCACCTCTTTCCTTCTCACTGCACTGATCGCCTAAGATAGTATTTGCGTCCTACTGTTTTCTCAAATCTCAAATTTCTCAAATAGCTCCTCACCACTATCTTCAGGTTAAACGTTGGTAACGAAGGAAGACTACTAAATATGGGTGAATCACCATGATGGAATTTCTCATAATTTTTCACTTATCACTTTAAAAGATACTTCATTATTATGCTACAAGCATTAAATTCCTCTAATGATGTTTCTTCTCTACAGTTCCAAATTTCCTTATGATTTTCAGACAATACTGAGGTTTTACTCATCTAAAGCCACATATGTTCAACACAGAAAAAGCATTTATCAGTATCATGATTATAATTAAAGAGGATTTAAAAACATCTACTGCTCGTAACAAGAGCAGTTTCAAAACCACAACCATACAGAAGGCAAAAAAATTTTAATTCCCTGTTTATGTCTTTTAAAATTAAAAACCCACAAATAATGTAACTTTTTATGTAAACTTATGTATGTAAACTTTTACATCTGTATTCCTTTTCAGTCATCCAAAAAAAGTGTTATCTTAACCATTAAGTCTGCTATTTCATATCTGTGATCCACTGGAGAAGGGAATGGCAAACCACTTCAGTATTCTAGCCTTGAGAACCCCATGAACAGTATGAAAAGGCAAAAAGATAGGACACTGAAAGATGAACTCCCCAGGTCGATAGATGGCCAATACGCTACTGGAGATCAGTGGAGAAATAACTCTAGAATGAATGAAGAGACACAGCCAAAGCAAAAACAACACCCAGTTGTGGATGTAACTGGTGACAGAAGCAAGGTCTGATGCTGTAAAGAGCAATATTGCACAGGAACCTGGAATGTTAGGTCCATGAATCAAGGCAAATTGGAAGTGGTCAAACAGGAGATGCCAAGAGTGAACGTTGACATTTTAGGAAATCAGCGAACTAAACTGGATTGGAATGGGTGAATTTAACTCAGATGACCAGTGTATCTATTACTGTGGGCAAGAATCTCTTAGAAGAAATGGAGTAGCCAACACAGTCAACAAAAGAGTCTGAAATGCAGTACTTGGATGCAATCTCAAAAACGACAGAATGATCTCTGTTCGTTTCCAAGGCAAACCATTCAATATCACGATAATCCAAGTCTATGCCCCAACCAGTAATGCTGAAGAAGCTGAAGTTGAATGGTTCTATGAAGATCTACAAGACCTTCTAGAACTAACACCCCAAAAAGATATCCTTTTCATTATAGGGGACTGGAATGCAAAAGTAGGAAGTCAAGAAACACCTGGAATAACAGGCAAATTTGGCCTTGGAGTACAGGATGAAGCAGGGCAAAGGCTAATAGAGTTTTGCCAAGAGAATGCACTGGTCATAAAAAACACCCTCTTCCAAAAACACAAGAGAAGACTCTACACATGGACATCACCAGATGGTTAACATTGAAATCAGACTGATTATATTCTTTGCAGCGAAAGATGGAAAAGCTCTATACAGACAGCAAAAACAAGACCGGGAGCTGACTGTGGCTCAGATCATGAACTCCTTATTGCCAAAGTCTTAATTCAATTTTTTAAATTGAAGAGAGTAGGGAAAATGACTAGACCATTCAGGTATGACCTAAATCAAATCCTTTATGATTATACAGTGGAAGTGAGAAATAGATTTAAGGGACTAGATCTGATAGACAGAGTGCCTGAAGAACTATGGACAGGGGTTTGAGACACTGTACAGGAGACAGGGATCAAGACCATCCCCATGGAAAAGAAATACAAAAAAGCAAAATGGCTGTCTGAGGAGGCCTTACAAAGGCTGTGAAAAGAAGAGAAGCAAAAAGCAAAGGAGGAAAGGAAAGATATACCCATTTGAATGCAGAGTTCCAACGAATAGCAAGGAGAGATAAGAAAGCCTTCCTCAGTGATCAGTGCAAAGAAATGGAGGGAAACAACAGAATGGGAAAGACTAGAGATCTCTTCAAGAAAATTAAGAGATACTAAGGGAACATTCCATGCAAAGATGGGCTCAAAAAAGGACAGTAATGGCATGGAACCAACAGAAGCAAAAGATATTAAGAAGAGGTGGCAAGAATACACAGAAGAACTATACAAAAAAGATCTTCACAACCAAGATAATCACGATGGTGTGATCACTCACCTAGAGCCAGACATCCTGGAATGTGAGGTCAAGTGGGCCTTAAGCATCACTACGAACAAAACTAGTGGAGGCAATGGAATTCCAGTTGAGCTATTTCAAATCCTAAAAGATGCTGCTGTGAAAGTGTTACTCAATATGCCAGCAAATTTGGAAACTCAGCAGTGGCCACAGGACTGGAAAAGGGCAGCTTTCATTCCAATCCCAAAGAAACACAATGCCAAAGAATGCTCAAACTACCACACAATTGCACTCATCTCACATGCTAGTAAAGAAATGTTCAAGACTCTCCAAGCCAGGCTTCAACAGTATGTGAACTGTGAACTTCCAGATGTTCAAGCTGATTTTAGAAAAGACAGAGGAACCAGAGATCAAACTGCCAACATCTGCTGGATCATTGAAAAAGCAAGAGTTCCAGAAAAACATCTATTTCTGCTTCACTGACTATGCCAAAGCCTTTGACTGTGTGGACCACAACAAACTGTGGAGAATTTTTCAAGAGATTGGGAATACCAGACCACATGACCTGCCTCTTGAGAAACCTGTATGCAGCTCAGGAAGTGACAGTTAGAACTGGACATAGAATAACAGACTGGTTCCAAATAGGAAAAGGAATACATCAAGGCTGTATATTGTACAATAAGGCTGCTTATTTAACTTCTATGCAGACTACGTCATGAGAAACTCTGGGCTGGAAGAAGCACAAGCTGGAATCAAGATTGCCAGGAGAAATATCAATAACCTCAGATATGCAGATGACACCACCCTTATGGCAGAAAGTGAAGAAGAACTAAAGAGCCTCTTGATGAAAGTGAAAGAGGAGAGTGAAAAAGCTGGCTTAAAGCTCAACATTCAGAAAACGAAGATCATGGTATCCAGTCCCATCACTTCATGGCAAATAGATGGGGAAACAGTGGAAACAGCGGCTGACTTTTTTTTTTTTTTTGGCTCCAAAATCACTGCAGATGGTGATTGCAGCCATGAAATTAAAAGACGCTTACTCCTTGGAAGGAACGTTATGACCAACCTAGACAGCATATTAAAAAGCAGAAACATTACTTTGCCAACGAAGGTCTGTCTAGTCAAGGCTTACGGTTTTCCCAGTAGTCATGTATGGATGTGAGAGTTGGACTATAAAGAAAGCTGAGCGCCAAAGAGTTGATGCCCTTGCAATATGGTGTTTGAGAAGACTCTTGAGAGTCCCTTGGACTGCAAGGAGATACAACCAGTCCATCCTAAAGGAGATGAGTTCTGGCTGTTCATTGGAAGGACTGATGTTGAAGCTGAAACTCCAATACTTCAGCCACCTGATGTGAAGAGCTGACTCATTTGAAAAGACCATGATGCTGGGAAAGATTGAGGACAGGAGGAGAAGGGGATGACAGAGGATGAGATGGTTGGATGGCGTCAGCGACTCAGTGGATGGGTGTGGGTAAACTCTGGGAGCTGGTGATGGACAAGGAGGCCTGGCGTGCTGCAGTTCATGGGTTCGCAAAGAGTCAGACACAACTGAGCAACTGAATTGAACTTCTTGGAAGAAAAGTTATGACCAACCTTAGACAGCATATTATAAACCAGAGACATTACTTTGCCAACAAAGATCCATGTAGTCAAGGCTTTGGTTTTTCCAGTAGTCACATATGGATGTGAGAGTTGGACTATAAAGAAAGCTGAGTGCTGAGGAATTGATGCTTTTGAATTGTGGTGTTGAAGAAGACTCTTGTGTGTCCCTTGGACTGCAAGGAGATACAAACAGTCCATCCTAAAAGAAATTTGTCCCGAATATTCATTGGAAGGACTGATGTTCAAGCTGAAACTCCAATACTTTGGCCACCTGATGTGAAGAACTCACTGAAAAGACCCTGATGCCGAGAAACATTGAAGGCAGGGGGAGAAGGGGACAACGGAGGATGAGATGGTTAGGATGGCATCATTGACACAGTGGACATGAGTTTGAGTAAACCCTGGGAGCTGGTCATGGACTGGGAGGCCTGGCATGCTACAGTCCATGGGGTCGCAAAGAGTCAGACATTACTGAGCAACTGAACTGATACTGATCTGTGATACATCTCAAGATATCAATCAATGTTCCTCTATTTATATAGAACTTTCTGCTACTATATAGTACTTCAAAATATTTTAAATATTAAAACTGGTCATTATACAATATTTGTAACAGAGACTATTCAAATTTTAAGGCATCGCTTATGTTGATTCAATAGGAAATCCTATTAGAATATTTTTGTTTTTCATACATTCCTGTAAGAGATTTAGTAGTTTTTCTCAAGCTGTTTTTCCCACTCTATAAACAATTTATTTCAGATTACTCTGGATTTAGACGCAGTGAAATAAATTGACAGATAAAATCCAATCTTCATTGGATTTGCTCAAAAAACACTGAAAATATATTAACTTTTCCCTCAAAATAACATTAAATATAAATCCTTAAAAGCTCTTCAAAAATTAGATTACACTCTAAGTCTGAAAATCTATTACTAAAAACCAGAGCCTAAGGTTAAAACAGGTAAAAGATAGGTATTTACAGTATGTTTTAATAGGGACATGTTAGTCCTTTTATTTCACTCAGGTAACATTAAGTGAATCATTCCCCAGTGCATTTGTGAGGGAAAATCAGTTAGTGGTGAATCAAGACAATTTAAAATACTGACTTTCAAAAAACTGCCCTGAAACCAGAAGTATTTTCACTAAGACATTGACATTTTATAATAACTATTACCATCTTGGGAAAGTTCTTGCCTGCTTATGTGATTAAAACTTTCCCTTCCTACAAAAAAGAATTACCTGCATGCCGAAGCCAAACCACTGCGAGGTTGTACCTTTCAGAGCAGACCAGTGCACTAAGGAGGGGAAGTGCAGAATTGTATTCACCAACATCCAAGAAAGCTTCAGCAACATCAAGATAGAGGTCTCCCATGTCTTCAGGGTTCTGTTCCACTAGTGTTGTCAATAGAGGCTAGACCCCAAAGTAACAGTCTGAAGTCAAGCATTCATTACAAATAAACACGTCTACTTGTATTTCTCTTTTTAACATATACACCAGTTATCTGAGGTGAATCTAAAAGGAGCAAGGCTTAATAAAAACAGCTTTACATGATCTCTTAAATCATTCCTGTGTCTCTATTATAAAGAATTCATACTGCCATCATTCACTCACTCAACACATTACTTCTGAAGATGTATTATAAGGCAGGCATTGCAGGAGCTAAGACAACACTGATCTGCTGTGCTCTCCCTCAAGCAAGTCAAGCAAGCCCGTGTCGCAGGGCCTCTGTGTTTGCTGTTTCCCCAGAAAGCCATTCCCTCTGTTACCTGCTTGGCCTACTTTTTCACTTCCTTCATGTCATTACTCAAATGTTACTTTCAGGGGAGGCTTTTCTTCACCAATTTAATAAAAGTGCGACTCCTCCCACCCCCAATATTTCCTATTCTTCTCTGATTTTTCTCCAGAGCACTTATCACCAACTAGCATACTATGTTTTATGTATTTATTATCTAATCCCATTAAATCAAAAGATCCATGAGAACAGGGATTTGAGTATTTTATTCAACACTTTATCCTAAAGTAGATATCGAGTATTTTTTTATTTAATAAAATAGTCTGAAGTCAGCAAAAGAGAACAACTGTCAGAAACTGCCAACTGTCTAAAAGGCCCAATCTCACATTCTGATCTCTGGATTATTCTCAAGAAAAACAAATCATTATAAGCCCAGTTCCAAACACTTAGCTTTTAAAAGACATTCACACAAAAATAATATGATGCTTACTGTGACTTCTGGTTATTAAAAAATGTGAAATCTAGGGTCAACTTATAATTTCCTATATCTAAAGAAAAACATTATAGATTTGATCTAAAGTATCTCAAGTGCAAGTCTTAATGCTACTTACATTAAGTGGTTCAAGAATGTTGAGATGTACAAGGCAGACCATCAGCTTCACTGTGATGTCTATTGGCACACCATCAGGTATAGCACAGATAACGTTGTCACCGCCTGTGCATTAAACAAACAAAAAGTTCCTAATAATCTTGGAAAGTGGAGCAAATGAAGCAAACTGTACCTTCTATGTAAGACCTCATTTACTTTACTCAAAGCAAATGATTCTACAGCCAGTTCTAAGTTTGGCAAACTCTGGTTCTAGGCTCTTAAAATTTCCTTCGGTCTGTCTTTTGATTAGCAATTATCCTTCCTATTTTCCTAATACTTTATCCACTTGCCAAAAATCTACATAAACTCCCACACCTTCTATCAAAACCACAAAAAACTAGACAACAAAAGTGACAAATAAGGATATACGAACTTTCTTTTTTTTTTTCACTTTATTTTTATTTATTTATTTTTTAAAATTTTATTTTTAAACTTTACAACATTGTAATAGTTTTGCCAAACATCGAAACATCTTTTTCTTCTTGAATCCAAGAGCCTCTTTTTAGTCTTCACTACAAAAGAGACTGAGAAAAGGATGATCTAATACTGTGCTTACGTTTAAAGCAGAATTTTAAGTGAATGCTTAAGTTTGAAACAGAATTTTTTCAATCTGTAATAAGTTTGAAAAAAATTAGTAAAGAGCATTTTAAGCCCTTTTTAAAAAGTAAATTGCTTTAGTTTGAAAGGTTTCTGATAAGCTGCTCCATAATTCATTCTTTTTTCATGTAACACTATCAAGGCCCTGTGTCAATGACAAATGCCAAGTTCAAACAGATGTACTGAGGGGGGGAAAAAAGGACTAAAATCAAGTTAAAAAAAAAAATTACCTGTGAGTGAATACTCACAAGAAAAAGATATGCAATCTCTGTTAGGAAAAAACGCTTCTTGGGAAAACTTGCTATGAAAACACTACTAATTTCAAAATACCACGTTATGAACAAAAGGATTATGCACTTTCTCCTATGCAGAGGAAACTACAACCTTTATTCTCTTCCGAAGTGCCTTCTTCTGTAGTTCTTTTTTCCAGCACAATTCCAGAAAAATCTGTAATTACCTAAAAGTATTGGGGGGGGCGGGGGGGCGGAGCAGGAAATAATACATAGGTATATATGAAAAACTTTTTCACAATGCAAAGATTTGTACAGTTAATTCAAATAATCCTTAAAAGATATAATGAACTATAAAAAGCAATAGTATGTCTCTTTAAGAAGCCAATGTGATACATTAACATTTTTATATCATATTAACTAATGCTTCACTAAAAATACATAATTTCTCTATAGCAAACCAATCTAATTTTCCCAAAAGATTAAGAACTGAATCCTAACCATTAGTCTGCTGCTGAGTCTTGCTATGCTGAAGTACAGGCATACCTAGCATCTCTGATAACAGCAACAGCTTTTATCATATGGTAACTACATTTTATATTTCATACAGGATTATTACAGAACTTAAGTGTGTCCATACAAACTTTAAATGTATAGTTTAAAATAAATAATATAACTTAAATGAGGAATTGTCAATTTGTAAGAATTTCTAAAACAAAAAAAAAGTGCATGTTCAAAACCTAACAGAGAAACACATAAATGTTCCTACCTCCAAAGCTCTGTCATATTGTTTATTAGAAATGTACAGTTCAGCTGCAATGTTAACATCTTCCATGGAGACTAGGCCCTGGTGTTTTGAGAGAGCTTCTTCGATTATGTTAATAGCTGAAGTAACATCATTGGCTTCATAGTAACTCCTAAAATATTAATGGCAAAAATTGATCAGTGTTTACTAATTCAGATCATAAAACTCATTTTCCTACACAGGCCCTCTATTAACTATGAATCTCATTTTCTTAAAATTTGGGAGGAGAAAACTCTTCTTTAAAATCATAATCAGAGATGATCCAGAGAAAAATGTGTACTGTCAGTATAACCGTGTCATAACATCAAGCATCTCACTCTCCCAAAGCTACCTCGTATCATTCTAGCTCACTCCCTTTGTAACTCAATGCCAATAACTTTTCTACCTCAATGGGATCTATAAAACATTGATCCTGCCACTTTTTACTGTGGCTGCACCATTCCGGTCCTCACTTTTCTCCTTCTCTGTCATCCAATATTAAAATTACTCCCTTGTGCATCCCAATTCTCCTGCACTTCTCTCCCTTTATCAAGGTCATCTGATAAAACTCCAACTCTGATTAATCCAAATATGCCTGCCCCACCAGCTGCCCATGCTACTAAACTCTAAATTAATGACTAATGTTGGTAGCATGTGCCAACCTAAAGAAAAGTTTTCATCTTAAAAAGTCATTCTAGTACAGGCTCAAGATAAAATGACCGTAGATCTCAGAGCATAAATATTTCACTAGCACATTTGCAATAACTTAGTATTACTGTATACGTACATAATTTATAAAAACCTGGGAATCTAGTCATCCTTCAGAACATGTTCCATTTTTAAATTTCTGGGCACATGAAAGATAATCAAACATATAATACAATTTTTTCTAAACAATCACACAATCGACTTGGAAATAAAGTACTGGGGGAAAAAAAACCTCTGTATTTAAGCACAATATTAAAATACAGGAAGCAAAACACTTTCCTGAACCTCAATAAAAAGTATATTCATTTCAAATATATCTTTTGATTTCAAAAACAAGATGATTAATAAGAACATTTATGTATATTTCAACTTGAAACTTACTTTGCCATATCTCTAGTCAACTGCATAAATCGTTCTCCATCAGATGGAGACAAAAGATTTAAAATACGCCTATAACCATCCATTGCCATTTTGTGATCTCCCATCTGTTCATAAAGGCTTGATCGCTCCCAAAGGTAACGGACATTAGTAGGTTCATATTTAAGTGCTAAAAAGAAAATAAGGAATATAAATTATAGATTTACTATAAAAGGGGGCTCATGGTAGGGTGTGACCCATCTTTTCAGAAAATCTATTAAAACACTCTAAGCTAATTTGCCAATGGAACCAATTGGTTTATTCCAGACTAAATCTACCTTCACAGGAATGCTAGACTAGGTTTGACCAAATAGAAGCCTAAAATCTCCCTATTAACCTCCATTTGGTCACTGAAGTCTAATATTAACTCTCAAGAAACAGCTTGGAACCAACACTGATCTTGGTGGGAAAATGAAGGTCTTGTCTTCAAACAACGGTTTTACTGTATTAGCTCAAAATATAAACAAATTTGCTGATAAATGTGAAAATATAGGGAGCCCAAATACTTACCTCTGGTATAACAGAATACAAGGAATAAATGTATTTCAATGAACAGCACCCCAGAATAGTAAGTACACTGATCATAAAATCTATTATATAACATTTTATCAAACAAAGCAAGAAAAACATTTTTATTACCTTTTGTGTAGCAAAAAATAGCCTGCTTAATATTGTCTTGTTCCAGGGACATTTCTGCCAATCTAACCCATTCTTCAGTGTCACTGGGATTTAAATGTGCAGCGATCAATTCAAACTGCAATGATTTCTCCATGTCACCTTGGTCCTCATATATCATAGCAAGAGTGGAAAATGGCTCATAAGCTAAAGGAGCTATAATGCATAGAACAAAAAAACAAATTTCATTGGCTGAGGGAAGACACTTATGCTAATATTAATTTCATGTTTCAAACTATGGTTCCTTTAATATTTATGCTTTTTAAAATAATTTGAACAGAATTATACAAACAGTATATTTGCTTTAGTGTATTTTCATATACTCTTTAGGATTTAAAAACTATTCTTTTCTCTAAGCAAAGTGTAATTTCATGAAAAACCCTACTCTCTACCACGTCCCCCTCATGAAAAGTCCCCTTTGATAAGGCTAAACATGGCTCATTAATTCAGCAAGTTCATCCCAGTGAGCATCAGCCACATCAGTGGGGTTAAATCATCATGATCCAGCTTCCACACTGAGGAGTATGGGATTAATGGAGAGAAGATATCTAACTAGTACCTAAACCCAGATCATCAAAGTGAAAAGTTAATCCACATTTCTGAAATAATGTTTATGAATTAAGGTTCTAAGAACATGAGGGATTAAAATCAAAGGTAACTGTCAAAATAAACAATTATAAACTAATAAAGGAACAGATAATACTGAAAAGGACCCTAGACTAAATGAAAGGAAATGCCAAAATATGTAAAAGATAAATTGAAAGTTCACTGTAGTAGACTGCTCAAGCCACTATGCAGGGCATCACTTGGCAACACACCAGGAAAACAAAATAATAAATGCAAGTGATTAGTCAAAAAGTGACTTCTAAAGATATCTTTCAATATGCCTGAGCTTTGCAGTTTAATGAAAAGATGATAAGTATATATTGTCTTTTATCAAAAAGTAGATTAAAATAATCTAACAGTGTCTGATTTGGAAAATGGTAGAAAAAGAATACTCCTCAAAAGTGGCTTTAAAGTAATGTGTTTGCCATATTTTAAAAAGATATATTATAAACATATAAAACTCCTAAAATGAAATGCTAAAAAACAAATTTTTTTAAAAGCCTGTTAAGAGTTCAATATATATTAATGATATTTCATTGAATCATACTCCGTGATTATCATTTTCTTGGCAATGATTCCTATTTAATGGGTAGTTATATCACTGTTATTACAATCACCTCCAAGCTCCTGAATATATTTTCCAAATAGCAGAGTGAAGTACTCCTCCCTTTGTTTTAAAAGTCAGACTATTAACATGCTATTGTCAATAATCCCCACATTAAAACCTTGTCTTATGATTTCCATGCACATCAATATTGCCTCTTCACGTTCTCCTCGAGCAAAGCGAATGTTGGCTTCACCCATGAGACCTCTCAGAGCTCTGGGAAGTTTACTCCGAGGTCTTTTCTCCTACAAAACAAAAATGACATTTAGACTCAAACAGAAAACAAACCCAACCCAACAAAACTTTCCTATAGTAGCAAGTTCAAAGTACAATAAAGTATTTAAACAAAGCAAAAATCAAACTGGTCAGGCATTACTAAATTACTAATTAGACCAAATGTAGAACTGGATGTTGCAAAATGGATTTATATGCCAGGAGATTTATGATGCAATCTACTGAAGATTCTCCTTTCAAATTTATCTATTCAGAATAAATTTGGTTAAAGAAAAATCAAGATACAATATAAACCTTTTAACAGCAAAATTATAGTAAAATTTGACATTTGTAATAATTAAGGTTTAACATTTAAAAGTCTCTAAAAATGAAACATAAGAGATTAGTAACAGCAATCTCACAGTATTTCCTTTCTTAGAGTTGAATTCTTTCAGTATAAATGTATAAAGACTTTTTTTTTCCATTTCTGTGTCACATTTTTACATTCTGTTTATAAATACCAAAACAAGAAACACTTTACTTTCATCATTTTCTTGGTTTCACGATTGAGAACCATCTCCAATACAAACACATCGCCAGCAGTGGGTTGCTCAGGCGTTTCTTCCTCCTCCTCTTCCTCCTCTTCTTCTTCTTCCTCCTCCTCATCTTCATTCTCTCCAAGCATGGAAGCAAAGACCTTGTGAACTGACTTACTGACTCCATCTGATGTTTCACCTAAAGAAAAAGACATTGAGGTAGGAAACAAAAGCTTTAGCATACTCAGCACTTGAAAGAAAAACAAACGGTATAAATTTCTACCCCAGCATTACCAAACTTGAAAGTAAAAGACAAATGAACATTCCCAAAAACAATCCAAAGAAAGCTGTCACAAGGCCATGTATTTTACTCTGTAGAAACTGCTGACTCATCCTTTAGGCCTTATCCAGACATACAGGCAAAATTAAGTGGGAAATCAGAAACACACAGAATAATAGTTAAAAGCAGAGAGGAAAAAAAAAATTAAGGAATTTCAGGACACAGACCTACGAACTAACTAACCTAAGACCTAAGAACAAGTCTGGTGGTACATAACCAGGGCATATAGCACAGGGGTTTAAGGTGAGGCCTCTAGAGTCAAGCTGTCTGGTTTCAAACTTTACCACTATCTATTGCCAGCTGTTTTACCTTGGGCAAATTACCGAAGCTCTCTGTACCTGAGTTTGCTCATTTGTAAAAGGGGTCAATGGCTGGATGGCATCACTGACTCGATGGACGTGAGTCTGAGTGAACTCCAGGAGTTGGTGATGGACAGGGAGGCCTGGCGTGCGGCGATTCATGGGGTCGCAAAGAGTCGGACACGACTGAGTGACTGATCTGATCTGATCTGATCTGAACGTCTGCCTTACAGGGTTACTCGGAGTCTTCAAATATATATACTGAGAAAAATGCCCAGCATACAGTAAGAGCTTAATAAACACTTATTATTAAAACAGCATTTTTATTTCAGGAACAAAATAACATATTTCCTCTGTATCTGAGGAGATCACTACAGTAAAATGATTTCTCTAAGTTTATAATGATTATCTTGAATAAAGAAAAGTTTAGAAGCCAATTTGTTGTTAAAGCAGAGATGTGGCATATTTTAGAAAAGCTACAACAAAACAGTTAAAATAAATGTACATAAATATATTTATTAAAAAATCCTAAAGCTTATTCACTTATGTAAAATAACCTCAAATCCCAAAGATGCTAGACAAATAAGACAGTCAGTATATTTAAGGGAGAATGAAAAAAAACCCACATGTTTTGAGGAACAAATATTATAGTAATAATTACTATGACATCATAATGATCATCTTCAAGAATTCTAAACACCCAAAATAAAGTTGTAAAACAAATCAATAAAATTTATTACAGTAACACAAAAAAAGTGAAAAGTCATACAATCATCTTGATACAGAGAAGCTTTTTTGGCCATGCTGCATGGCTTGCAGGATCTTAGTTCCCCAACCAGGGATGAAACTCAGGCCTTGGCAGTGAAAGCACTGAATTCTAACCACTTAACTGCCAGCGAACTCCCCCAGAGAAGCATTTGATAAAATCCGACACCTATTCCTAATAAAAATTTTTAGTCAACAGAAATGTAAGAGAATACCTTTAACTTGATAAAAAAAATACCTACAAAAAAGGTTCCACATGACGGGAGCCGGCGAGAGACATTCCACTCGTGACAAAGGTCATGAGGAAGGAGGCTCGGCATACGCAAAGGCGGGATCGAGCCTCGGGAGTCCCCCCGGATATTCTCGAGCATCTACCCCCAAAAAACCAGAGTCTGCCTACTTTATTGCTTTGTGCTCTCACCTCTGACTTTACTGGGGGCTGTCCCCTACCACCATCTCGCTCTCTCTGACAAAGAGTTAACTTACAGCTCCAATTAATAAAGTTCCTGGGCAATTAGGAGTGTTTAAATCCAAACCCCTCAGATGGCTCTCTAACTCGCCTGACAAGTTTACCCGGACTCCTACAGCTATGCATACGATTGTTTACAGTCTCCCAGCCTCGAGAGGCACAGGAAGCTTAAGATATTCAAATAGCTTAGAGCCTCTCAGAGAGTTAGAAACGGTCAGAATAAAACCAGTAAAAGATTTCATTGATGAGCCAATGCTTGCTGCCAGGTTTTCACATCCCCTGAATTGTACCCTTAAATGTGTATTAATTAATATAGTTGGTATATAGAAAAAATAAGTAGTGGCCTTGGTGTTAGTAACTTTAGACCCTTAAGGTAATAAATGCTTTCCTTTGTTGTAAACCCATTACACATCCGCCCTATAGGAATGCAATTTTATCTTCGGAAGATGGCGCCAAACCTTAAAATAACTACTCTTAGAGAAAATAAGTCTTACGGTTGATAAGTCTTTGTCGGGAGCCATAAAATGTTAATAGGCCTTCTGGCCAGAAGATCATGTAAATCACCTAAACCATTTGTATACGATAAATTTGCAGGAAAGAAACCCTGGTTTTTGATAAGGATCAAAAACTGCTGACTTTGCATCCCCTATTATCCTCTATGTGTAACTTAGGGTATAAAAGCCCCTGTTGAAAATAAAGCTATGGGCCTTGCTCACCAACCCTTGGTCTCCCCATGTCATTCTTTTCACATTCTGGCTGAAGTCTCCATCTGGAGCACGGATATCCTCTGTGACCATTTATTTGCCTGGGCTTCTAAGACCCACTCGAGAAGGTGTCTAAGGTGGGGCACTTTCCGCTATTCGAGAGGGTGCCTGTGGCCTCCGTGGTCAGAGCTAACCTGGTGTCACGGGTTATATTGATTTTCCACGTAAACCAAGCTACTCAGCCTCTTTTCTCCATTGAATTTTCCTACTGAGCTATCCTCATTCTATTACTCTTTATATCTCTAATTAATATTTGAATAGTCGCCTAGGCCATCTCTCCTTCGAATACCCTGGATCAGCCGGGGCTGGACCTTGGCACCACAAACACAGTTAATGGCTAATTATCCAAAGACACTGGCAATAAGACAAGTATGCCTACTATCACCATTCCTTTCAAGATTTTACTGGAGTCAATGTAATAAGGGAAGAAAAATAAAGGCATAAAGATTAACAGAGAAATAAAATTGTCATTCACAGATTACATGATGATACATAGAATATCCAAAAGAATCTATGCACAAAACCTGTCAGAATTTATGAATTTAGCAAGGTTCCTGAACACAAGGTCAGTATACGAAATACGTTCCTAGGAAACTGGGAGCTTAATATCTTAAAGTGACTGTATTATTTGAGCTGAGTCTAGTATGCCTGACTACTCATGGTAAGCAGAAAGCAGTGATTCAAGTAACCACCTTTTCCGGCCACCTCTTAGTATTTTGGCCTGGAGAATCCCATGGACAGAAGAGCCTGGTGGGCTACAGTCCCCGGGGTCACAAAGAGTCGGACATGTCTTAGCGACTGACTCTCACTTTCACTGGCGGAAAACTGGCAAGCACCCCATGGTGCCTGCTACTAACAGCTGCACCTCAAAGACAACGTTATGATGGAAGAGCAGCTCTTACTCTGAGCAGATAAGGAAGGACTCACAGATTTTAGAACACCTTCAGCCTGCTTTTTCACTCCACTTGCCTAGCAAAGAATCTATAATCCTAATTTTCTCTCCTCTTTGCCCTTTCTTCCCTACTTGGTCCAAGGAGACAGACAAAACTTGTTCATTTTCTGTTTACCCGACTAGTGTTTTCTCTGTGTAAAGTCTTACTTGTTTGGAAGAAAAACAATCAGCCTCCATTTCTACCCCCTAGGGCCAGAAAGTTTAGCTTAGGTCTCAATTAGACCTTATACGTGAAAATGATAGTTGCTCAGTCGTGTCCAACTCTTTGTGACTCCATGGACTATGGCCCGCCAGGCTCCTCTGTCCATGGAATTCTCCAGGCAAGAATACAGGAGTGGGTAGCCATTCCCTTCTCCAGGGGATCTTCCCGACCCAGGGATAGAACCTAGGTCTCCTGCACAGCCTCCATTTCTACCCAGTAAGGCAAGAAAGTTTAATTTAGTTCTCAATTAGACCCTATGCCCAAAGTTAAATTCTAATTGATAGTTCCACACCCCAGATTACTTGATATGAATGACTGGATATCACAAACTATCATTAGTATTCTGATCAATCACCAGAAATTAGTAATTTGCTTACTAATTCATCACTTAGGCTCTCATAAGTTTAATTGGTCTGGGTGCAGTAACCAAATTTAGTATCTGGTCATGCGGAGCTGAGGACTGAATCCTGGAATGAGGTAACACACCAAGATATCTATGCTGTGTGTAAGGTCCCATGTGGACAGCCAACTGGCTTCCACTCTGACATTTCTATCTTACCTCTCATAATTAAAGAAGCGATTTGGAAGCCCTTTGTATAGAATTATAATTCATTACAATTTGGGGGAGTATAGCCTAGAATAATTAGCAACCACATGAGAGGGTCAATTTAAAAAACCGTGACCCCAAAAGGCTCCCCAACACTGATGCAGATTTGAAACCCTTCTTCACAAACATAGCCCACTAACCAGCACCATAATCAACAATTCAACAAATACATATTGAGCACCTAATTATATACCAAGTACTATGTTCCTAAAAAGCCAGGTATCAACAACAGAATACCACAGCAATTAAAAAAAATAACAATAACACTTTCACTAAATTATTAGATACCCTTAACATTTAATGCAGGCAGTGATCTTAACATACCTTCATTGGCATCTTTGCCCTGAGATTTGGTAGAGTTTATTCCTGATGATGATGGAACTTCAGAGTCATTTGGATTTTCTTCAACTGATGACTTTCCTTTTTCCTGAAGACTCTGGGATTGAAAATTAATTAATGACTCCAAAATCCAATGCACGTTTAGCTCTTTCCAGCTGAGAAGAGAACATCTGCCTCATTTTCTATTTCTATAAAACTTGAGCTCTGAACACATACACAGTATGTGAAATCTAAATTTGAATATTGTCAAAGCATCTCATTGTACTTGGGTCTCATTCTTCAGTCTGAATCAGTCATTCGTAAAAAATAATTTTAAAAACCTTGATAATTTCATTAATCTACACATTGCAGTCTTTCTTTTTTCAGCCTTGCTTTTTAAATGAAAAGAGATGGGGCACTATTGGTTGCACGATTTAGGAAAGAATCCAACAGCTAACCTCAAAAGGTGCAATTACTTTTATTTTCCCTCCAACATCAAGTGAAGAGACATGAAAAAGTCATGTATTTCCTCATTTACCAGAGAAGTTTTTGTTATCAGACAAAAAAAAAAAAAAAAAAGATAATCCTGTGGAGGGTTACATCACACCATTGGGAGACTCCTCAAAAATGGGAGCTGAAACCGCTCCGTCGGGAAATGGACACTGAGGCCTCAAGAAGAGAGGTGAGTTGCGCATTCAAAGTCACAAAAATAACAGCGGCAAAGCTAGGACTTGAACCAGATACAAACTGACTCTACTGTTTTGAACTCTACTGCCCACACCCCACCTCCATCTCCACCCCATTTAATCTACCAGCGTTAAGCTACTCTCAAGCAAAAAAAAAAAAAAAAGTACTATTTGACAACAGTAAAAAGAGAAAGAAGTGGTTCCCACCGAGACAAAAGCTTTCTGGTGAGTGAAATGTTTTAAAGAGGAGGTTAGCACAGGGGTAATGTGAGAACCGGAGTTTCGGTAAAAAAAAAAAAAGGGGGGGGGGGAGAAACTGCTAGAGGTACGCGGCCCGCCCCATAAGGGTGAATTTAGTCGGGTCCTTCACATCTCTTAAGTGTATTAAGGCGACAAGACAGTGAGAGCATCCAGGCCTATCATCTCCTCACTTTCTTCTCGCGGGTTTTTCTCTCCTCTCTTCTCCTTTCGAACTCCTCAAAGGAAATCTTCCCTTCCAGATAGTCGATGAGCTCCGGGCTGAACCCCGACATGCTTGCGGGGTTCTGCTACGCAGTCTCAGGAACGACAGAGAAACGGAAGAGCAGAGGCTCCCAGACGCTAACCCTGCACCGAGCCGCTAAAAGCAAGGACCCAAAGTCCTTCTGGGAAACTGGCTCGGCCTGCGCCGAAGCCGCCGCGCTCAGGTTCCGCAGGAGCCTCTAATCCAGGCTTCTTCCGGGAGGCGTGGGTATGAGCGCGGGAGCAGGCGGGATCTGATCTGGACCCTCCCAGCTTCCAGGACTCGAAGCTTGCAACTGGGCTCAAGCCTCTGGTTTAAGCTTGTTAAGGAGTTGGGGAATGTGCTTGAAGAAAATGTTCCTTTGTCTACAATATTTCCCTCAAAAATATTTGTTTTTTAATTTGATCTTTGGTTGTTCAGTGGTTCATTCGTGTCCAACTCTTTGTGACCCCATGGACTGCAGCACGCCAGAGTTCCCTGTCCTTCACTATCTCCTGAGTTTGCTCAAACTCATGTCCATAGAGTCGCTGATACCATCCAGCCATCTCATCCTCTGTCGCCCCCTCTCCCTCCTCCCCTCAATCTTTCCCAGCATCAGGGTCTTTTTTAATGAGTCGGTTCTTCGCATCAGGTGGCCAAAGTATCAGCTTCAGCATCAGTCCTTCCAATGAATACTCAGGACTGATTTCCTTTTATGATTCACTGGTTTGATCTCCTCGCAGTTCAAGAGATTCTCATTGTCTTCTCAAACACCACAGTTCAAAAGCATCAATTCTTCAGTGCTCAGCTTTCTTTTTAGTCCAACTCTCACATCCATACATGACTACTGGAAAAACCATAGCTTTGACTATATGGACCTTTGTCAGCAAAGTGATGTCTTTGCTTTTTAATACCCTGTCTAGATTTGTCATAGCTTTTCTACCAAGAAGCAAGCGTCTTTTAATTAGTAGCAGAGCCAGGATTTGAAGCCTGGTCTATCTGACTCCAAATCCCATACTTGGAATTAATACACTGTCTCTCCCTGAGGCTTCCCTGGTGGCTCAGCGTAAAGAATATGCCTGCCAATTTAAGCCCTGGGTCGGGAAGATCTGCTGGAGAAGGAAATGCCAGCCCACTCCAGTATTATTGGCTGGGAAATCCCATGGACAGAGGATCCTGGTGCACTGCAATCCATGGGGTCACAAAGAGTCGGACACGACTTAGGGACTAAACAACTGCCTCTCCTCAGTGGAACTCTACGTCAACCTACACACTCCTATGCTTTATATTTTACACTGAATTATAACTTTCTCTAGTGTCCTATTCTAGAGACACTTGCTGTCAACATCTTGAGAACAGCACTACCTGATACATCTTAATGAACTTTCCTCTCTAGGCTAGTAATCTGTGCTTAAATCACATTGATGAACTCAACTGGATGGAACTGAAAGTGCCTTTGGAATGGGCAAGGGAGTAGAAGTATGGAATGCAGCTCAATATGAAGCTGAGGGTAGGGACAAGTTACAGGGAGCCTAACACCTGACTTGGCCACTAGTGCCTCTTTATGACAATCCAGATGCAGAAAAGCCACAGTTTGATGGCAGAATGAGGACCAGGACCAGCAAGAGGGGAACTCCCAGATGAGAGAAAAATATCTCACAGCTAGAAGTCATTCCTTTCTCATGATAAAGGATCCCCAGGGCCCTATCTGGGTATAAAATATGGGAAGCTAGCAAGGTAACTCACAGAAATTCCTAACAGGTAAATTCCCCCCTGAGTTTCTCCAGGCATCCAGGAAACTGCACTTGAGAGGAAGTCAAGAGTCTCTAGTCCTAAGTCTCCTAGGGAAAAGAAGGAAATCAACGGGAGAAGAACTGGTCACCTGGTAACGAGAATGTTCTCCCGAGACCCAGATGGCCTGTGTGCTCAGTCACTCAGTTGTGTCTAGCACTTTGTGACCCCATGGATTGTAGCCTGCCAGGCTCCTCTGTCCATGGAATTTTATTTTGTTATTGGATGCCTGGAATATGGGAGTAACAATTGTGAAGATATAGATTCACGTTGTGGAGAACTGGACAGGGAGCAAGGGGGTGACAGTTTTTCTGCTATGGAACACCTTGATGACCCTTATTTTATAGGTCAGAATGTATTATAGCAACATGTCTTGAAATTGTAATCTTTCTGCTTTTCCTTTCTCTACTTCCTTGTAAGTAATGTGTCCACTGGTGAGTCAGAGGCATCCACTTTACCTTGAGATGAAGTGGAATTGTTACAGCAGTAATGAAAATAGCAAGAAGAAACTTTTCAGACTTTCTGACTCATTTCTGAGAATCAAAATGAAATATCTGAGGAAAGGATAACACTGGATTTATACCATGACCAGAGCATGAAGAGTACACAGGGAGGTCGCGACTCCCCTTTCTCAAGTAGAGGAGTCAAGATGGGGTATAACGCTTTTAGGGAGGCAGTTTTTCCACGGTTGTCTTTTCTGCAAAAGCTTGTCCCTGCTTTCACTCTGGGCTATCTTTTCAAGGATGTCTGGAGAACAAATAGCCTTGAAAGACAGAAATATTGTCTCCCTCTGGGGCAGAGGACAGATTTGTTTCCTGACCAGTATAATAAAGATGTTTCCCTCTGGGACAAAGGTTGGGAATGTTTGGGCATGTAGCCCCCTTAAAAGAGTGAGGATTTCCTAAGTTTGGGGTTCCTTGGCTGTGGCACAAATCAACTCATGCCCACTAAACACCTGGACCCACCCCGCCATGGCCTCCATGATACTTTAGGGACAAGGGGAACCAATGCGAATGTAAAACTCAAGCTGCCTCCTGAGCCATGAATAACAAAATCTGTTGCCTCAGATCCAGGGATCTCAGGGTCCACCAAGATTTGTGAAATTGTAGCAGCTACTGTGTAGCTTGCAAATTGGACAAAATCTTGCACCCTTAATAGTTCTTGACCACACTAGACCTGGGACAGGGGCCAACAGGCCATGTCCTGGGGACAGGGAATGGGATGCTCATCAAAAAGGAGCAGAGTCAGTGTTGAGAGGCTGTCAAGGACCTAAGAAAGAAGGACTACAGACCCCTTGGAAGCCTAGATCACCTGCAGAACACTTAGTATTTTCATTGCAGGAAACACTAGTCTTCTGCTGATGACAAAATCAGTGAACAAAATCACTTCCCCAGTGACCTTCTAGAAACAAAACTAGGGAGGTTTTTGTTGTCAAAATAATGGGGGAGGGGAATCACTAGTATGCCACTATATATTGTCTGGGGACCAGGTGTGCTAAATGGTCACCATGAAGACTTGTCCTTCCCCAAATGACAATCCCATCACTGTTGAGAAACTCTAGTCTAGTGGAGTGTAGGCCTCCCATCGACAGCTACCTGCCAGTTGTGGGGAATTTTTCAGCAGAAGGATGCATGCTGCTTCTCTGAGACTTTGCAAGCTCACAGCTGAAAGTCCCCTGTGGATGCTCTTCCTTTTCAAAGACCTTGAAACTGATAAAGCATTCCTTTTTTGGAGGTCTTGACAACCAGAGCAGGAGTGGTGAAAGGAAAAGGGAAAGCCAGTCCCTTTGGTATTTGAGTGGAACTAGACAGTGGTGAAGGATCCCCACCACTCTATCATTTATCTGAATAGGCTCTATTTTTATGAGGAATAATATCAATAATTATTTACATCCTTTAAATGGTTAAACAAAAAATCTTGGCATTAACTAGAAGCAGCTTCCATTACTGTGTGACTAATAGCAAAATATCACACATTTAGTTGAATTCAACAAGTATTTTTTGAGTGCTTGCTACATGCAAGGCATTGTAGTAGGTGCTGGAGAAATAAAAAAAGGCTTAGATATGATCTTGGCTCACAAATATCTCACAACTCTCCAGGGAAAACAGACACGTATATGACTACTTACATAGAACATACTGAACCAGATATATAACCTGTTCTTGCATATTTTATTATTCATATTCAATCATCCACCAAAAAAGCCACATAAAACTACTTTGGGATGTACAGACTAGTGTCATTAGGATTACAATGTTTGCTTCTGGCACGATGTATGGTTTTTGTTTTTGTTTTTGCAGAAATCAGAGAAAATGATACAGCCCTTCATAAAGAAAAGTAGCTGTTACAAATAAGAATATGAGAATCAGACCAATTCAGCCTGAGTTGGGGAGGGCTGGTGGAAGAAGAGCACTGGTTATGAAAGAAGGGAAATCTGCCTGTATCTACCCTCTCTTCCTATGGTTGTAGGTTCCTAAGATATCTGCTGTGGGGTTTCCCTTGTAGCTCAGTTGGTAAAGAATCTACCTGCAATTTAGGAGATCTGGGTTTGATCCCTGGGTTGGGAAGATCCCCTGGAGAAGGAAATGGCAACCGACTCCAGTACTCTTGCTTGGAGAATCACATGGACAAAGAAGCCTGGCAGGCTACAGTCCATGGGGTTGCAAGTCAGACATGACTTAAGAGACTAAACCAGGATATCTGCTATAGCACAATATAGCCACCTCTGAACATCATGGCAGAGAACATCTCCCAGAGGCCTGAGCAACTCCTAAAATCCCATGTTTCTTTGTCTTCCATTTCAACTTAATTGTGGATATTCATTACTTACTCTCTCTTGACATGAAACTAAGACTGTGGGGTCTTTTAATAGAAATGTATATTCTTTGTAGGAAAAAGATACATTTTAAACCCAAATTCCTGTTACAGATAATTAACTAAAGTAAAAATGATCAATGTCCCTTTCAAATAAAAACACTGATGATAAAAAAGAAACATAGAACACAGCTGAAAGGAATTTCCTTTGACTTTATGGTGTTTTTGTAACCCTTGCAAATATATGCAGTGCTATATTGATATCTATGATTATTGAGTGGGGAAAAAACCATGCACATAAGTCACATATGTCCCAAAGCTCAAACTATTTACATGTAAATCTGGAAATACAGAATAAAATCATAACAGACTGATAAAAGTGGAGAGGGAAACACACACAAAAACTTAGCCATGATCAAGACTGAATTTTTCTAATGAGAAGCTTCATCTGTAGTTTAAAAACCACCAGACTTCTGAAAGAAAAAGAAAACATTATAATGAAATATAAATGAAGATTATACAATTAACCCAAAGACCCAAATATCAACATATTTCAGTGAAAACTCTTTTTGTCTTCATTTCTTAATCAGAGTTGTTAAGACCGGAAAGCTTGTAATTATGAAATATTCTCCAAATCAGAAATTTTGCTTCTTTCACAAAGTTGAATAATTCTTATTATATTACAGTATCACTAACAGTGCTCTTTTTTTCCCCTGCCCTTAAACATTATCTCATTTTGTGCTTACATGAGAATATGTACTTGATGTTTTCTCTAAAATTTTATTTGAGTTAGAGATCCATATATGCAATTTATAGATGAATAAAGTAAGGCTTAAAAAATAGTTTGTATGCAATACTGTCCCATACTGAAATAGATACTTCGTATTAATAATTATTCTCTTTTTAGTGTATGTTACTCTTGGGGCTGAGTGTGAAAAGTAGTCAAGGGAAGCCTTCATTAATATACTTGTTTTTCTTCTATCTTATTTTCTCATTGAAGGACAGTTTTCAAGTGCATATGCCACACAGTAAATTGCATCCTCTTGTTAGAATAACAAGCATTATTTTTCTAAAATCATTACATTTAAAGTAGCTAATCATCAAAATCCTTTCACAATCATAATGAAGTGCAACAATGGTTTGCTTCCTCATAATTCCATCCATATGCCCATGGAAGAATGGGAGTAGATTTTAATTACAATTCGGTTCCCTTTACTATTCAGCAAAATAAAAAGTTAGTAGACTAGAATCACAATGTATTTTCTTTGCACCATTCCTGTTCCTTTTTAAATGGTAGGTATTTATTTGATAGGGATGCTAAAACAATATGAATAAAAATTAAATCTTAGACATAAATTTCTAAATTTTTTCCTATGATAAAGTGCCATCTTTACTAATATTCTACCTTTTTCTCCCTACTAGGTGAGGAAGTTCAAGCTCAAATATATGCTTAATAATTTCTCCCCAAAGAAACCATTCTTTTAACTTTTTAATTTCCATTTAATCCAACTGGACAATTCAATATATTTCTTTACATATGATTTTCCACAAATTTAGCTATATGACCTAGTCTGAAAAAAGATATAAGAATAGGTGGTTTTTCATTGCATTTCATAATTCTATTGAGTGGTAATTCTACCATTTTAATATATCTCTTCTCCCAGAAAGTTATCCTTTGAAAATTACTGTCATTTCTTTTTAAAACCAGACTGTAAAATATATGAACCAAATCTCAGTATTAACAGTGACAAGTATGATCAGAACTGAGCACTTATTTATGTAAGGAAATAAAATCATTTATTCAAATAAATATTTTCAAACCTCTTTATGACTCAGTTATATGTTTAGAGAGATCTAGGGATAAAGGGATAAATTTTACCTGCACTCAGAGGAAACAGTCAGCCTTTGAGGTAATTTGAGAGGGAGTTTTTCTGTTGTTCATAATCTGCAAATGCAGAAGCAATAAGTTCTGACTGGAAAGAGAGAGGCCTGGGATTCTCGTTCATGGAGAAAGTATCTGAAAACCTCCCAAGGTCAAGACCTCTTCGTTTAAAATATGCCTGAAGAGTTCTAAAAAACTGAAGAGAGAAAGAAATGTTCAATGTTATTTATAACTTAAATACCCCAAGCACTCAAAGGTGAGTATTTTTTCCTTCATTTTCCCCCCTGAACCCCACAGTTCTCAGAGCTCAGATGCCTCCTCTCTGACTGATTGTGAAACAGAGCCAGTTGTTCTGAATGTGGGGTTTTCAGCTGTGTGTTCTGCAAATACACAGAAGCTATGCAAAGTGCTATTCGATTATTTTGATACTATATTGTTATATTTTACATAATTTTCTTTAGAAAATAGTATTTTGAAATCATAAACTCAGCATGTTTGCTATATTTGGCATATTTTTTAAATGAGAATTTTAACTGATATTTTGAATTCTATTTCCTAGATAACTTTATGCTGAAAATAACACCTAGCAAATTGACAAGAATACAGGGAAACTTTCAGATTTTGCAACTGGGCTTTGCAAGTATTGGTTATATGACAATCTGTTTTGTTACCAGTTCAACCTAAGCTGTACAAAATGCAATTTCCTGTTACACTCTTAATTTTGTATACTTATTAGAAATCAAGGCTATAAAGTCAATATGTATATAAGATCATTTACAAATGTAATGTGCCATGTGTCTATAAAATCATTTCTAAATATAAATTTGTTTCTCCATACAGAAACAAATGTAAATTGGCTAGAGAAACTATAATAGAGCACTGGCTACTAGGCTAGCAAAATTCACCTCTAGTCCTGCTGGGGAATCTTCTCAACCTTTGGCAGCCTCGTCTCCACTGTTTAGCAGAGTGCGGTGTGCATAACTCCAGGGAGGTGCTGATTTCACCCCACAGCCCAGAATGTCCCAGTGGCTGTTCTTACCAGATCTCGGTTTCTAGGAATGTTGAGGGGCTTCCATTTTTCTTCATTTCTCAGCATGACTCCTTGCACAAGCCCGGGTAGCACCAGGGCACCAGCCAGCAGCAGGAATGCTTTGGGCATGGTGGAAGGAAGCTGAGTGAAAGGAAGGATCAAGGAAATGTCGATGACCGGAGAGGGAGTGACTGAAGAAAAGAAAAAGAGAAGGGAGGAGAAGGGAGGGCAGAAGTAGAAAAGAGAAAGAAGAAACATTTTTAAAGGGAAACAAGGAAGAAGTAGTAGTATATTGATTCACCTGAATTTTGTAGTCTTCTTTTTTTCCACATTCATTTGCTAATGAGGTCCCCCCAGAACCAGCTGATTAGCTTAAAGGAGTCTATGAGAATGAGAATGTTATACAGTGACAAACAAAGCAATTATTAATACAACCTAGAAAGTGAGTATGCCTTTTCAACTGAAAAAAAAAAAGCACTTGTCCCAAAGAAAGTGTAATTCTTAATAATAACAACAACAGAACCCAAACCAAACAACAACCAATCTTAATTTACTTTAAGTGGTAAGACAGCAGTCTTGAAGAGAAGAAAAAAAAAAATGTACACCTTCCACACAGATCTGTGACAGACACACCACACCAGTGTTAGTAGAGATTGTCTCCCACCCCAAGGTGTAAAATGGAAACGAAACTCAACAGAAAGAGCTAATAAAACTTACCAGGAGTTTGGTTTTGCCTGGCCCTGGTTGGCTACACTGCCTGCAATCTGCAAGGCGATTCATGGCTACTTATAACCAGCAGATCAGTTGCAGGTGGGAGTCACTGACGTGAGCAGGGAGAGTTCAAAAATAATGATTCCATTTTCTTCCACAGCACAAAGACCCTTGAAAATCACATCTTCAGGCTTCTTCGGGGCTAACAGAGAACCTATTTGTCCTAAATACAGCAGAATCTCCTCCAACCACTGAACATTTTATTTGGATGTTATAAAATACACAAAGCACTTCCACACAGCAAAATTACTTTCTCCTTTTTCACTTCTAAGAGAAGGTATATACACAGCAGCTGGGAATATGATGATGACTGTCCCACCTAAGAGAATGCTCTTTTGAAGTTATTAGCCTTTCAAATTAAACAGAAAATTCTATTGCAAGAGATAAAATTGCTCTTTGTAACCCATAACTTGTATTTCTTCTGGGAATCTCAAGAAACTTTACAAGTTTTAAATAGTAGCATGGTTTATCATAATACCCCTTCAAAATAGAACAAAAAGATAGCGCACATTTTGTGGAGAAAAAAAATATTACCTTATCTACAGCATCCTCTTGCTAAATAAATGGCATCTGCAGAAAATGGTAGGGTTGAGTAATTGGACTTGATGAATTGAAGTTGCCTGGATTGAAGAACAATCCAGGACAAGTTCTTTATTGAGAAGGTTAGTAATCTGTATCCCCTGGAGAAGGGAATGGCAACCCACGCCAGTATTCTTGCCTGGAGAATTCCATGGACAGAGGAGCCTGGTGGGCTAAGGGTTGCCTACCATAGGGTTGCAAAGGTCAGACACGACTAAACTTTCACTTTCACAGTAACTGTACTGGAATTTAGAGTACCTGGCTACAATCTTAGTCTTGCCATCTTGACCTTAGGAGGGTCATTATGACCTTCATTTATTCATGCCTTTGTTCAATTATTCAACAAATTTATATTGAATGCATACTATGTGCCAGGGACTGCACAGGGTTTTTGAGGATAAAATGATAAGAATTATAAATCTATTTATTTAATCTGTTAGTTCAATAAAGGCACTTTCCCTCAGTGAATTAACAGATTAGTGGGCAAGACAGACATTAATCAAAACTTTATACAACAAAATGTATAAATATCAAGGATGACAACTTCTACTGAGATTATGGTGCTATGAGTGTAGAACTGGTGGATTTGATGCAGTATGCGAGATCAGGTAAGGTTTCTGTGAAGAACTGACCTTATATCTGGTAGATGAGTGGGAGTTACATAGGCAACCTAGGGAGAACAGAGAGAGAAGAGTTGTTCAGAAGGTGAGCAACTCTGCTAGCCCTTGTGACCAGAAGAAACATGGCATTAAAGCAACTGAAATTAAGTTAATATCTGAGGAGTAGAGGGAGCAATGTGGGGAGCTGATGCAAGATGGGCCTGTAGAAGTGGTCAGATTATAATCTTTCTGCTGCAAGCAGTGCTAAGTGACAGAAAAGTTTTAAGTATCCAAGTGACTTGATCAGACTTGCAACTTAAAGAGGCTATTCTGGTTGCAGTGTGGAGGACAGATTGAGCTAGAAAAGAGAGAGACCAGTAAGCCAGGCAGGAGAAGATGTAAACTTGGATTAGGGTGGTAGCACAGATGCAGAATAATGGTGGATCTGACAGATGATTAGAAGGTACTGGTAATGTACTGGATACTATGGAAGGCAGAGCTAAGGGGAAGAGAGTTTCGAGACCAATCCCTAGGTTTCAGGATAATGCAGCTGAGAGAACCACAATGCCATTGGCTGACATTTCAAATACCAGAAAAAAGAGACGAGGATCATAAGTTCCAGGTGGGACATGTTGAGTTTAAAGAGCCTCAGAAATATCCAAGAGGGGATGGAGCGTATACAGTTGGATACACAAGTCTGAAGTTCAGAGGAGAGATCTAGGAAGGAGATGCAAATATGAGAGTTGTTGGTATATAAAGGATGAGATTACCTCAGTGAAGATTATAAATGAGAAGAAAAGGTGACCTACAACTTCAGCTTTGAGAAATTTTAACATGAACCAGCCTTATATTGGAATCTATACCAAGGAGTCTGGTGGGTTGCAAAGAGTTGGACACGACTGAGTGACTAAGCATAAACACACATACAAACGAGGCCCTGGAGACTGGGGAAAGGGCCTCAGAAGAGGATGGGAGCAAGAGAAGAACATGTTACAAGAAGGGACAAATGGAGTAAAATGAGGACTGAACATGGAGCATTAGATATGTTTAGGTAGATGGAGATGAAAGTTAGATTAGAAGCAAGTGGATGGAGGGACTTCCCTGGCAGTCCATTGGTTAAGACTCTGAGCTTCCTCTGTAGGGGCCACAGGTTCGATCCCTGTTCAGGGAATTAAGATCCTACATCTTGCATGGTGCGTTCAAAAAAAAAAAAGTGAGTGATGGATGGAGATGAAAGGAAAGATAAAATTAATATATCAAAGTCTTGAGAAGTTTACCCGTATGTGCTGTGGCAGTGGGGGTCGGGGTGAGGGGACAGAAGGGAAGAAAGAGTGGAAAGAGAGAGGCAGTAGCTACAAGAGGAAATAGAATCAAGAGAAGGTGTTATTATCATTGACCTTATTGTAAGACTTTAGTCTGTTTAAATGTCAGTGGTCAAGTGAGTAAATGAACACCCTGGGATTTTATTACACTAACTCTCCTTAAACTCTAGGACTTTAAAGGTAAAGCGCCTAATAAAATTGGAATATTAACCAGATTATTAATACTGCAAACTCCTTAAACAGTGCTCACCCTTACTTTCTCCCAGTACCAGCACTGAGCCCAATCCATAGACAATGAACTTTTTAAATGGAAAAGACTGAATAAATTAGTGTAGATTTGCAAATACATTTATCTCTGAATAATTTCTAATTTTAGTTCCATTTATATCAAAACACAGCTCATTTGTTCTCCCTTTTAAGAGCTCTGCATTTAAGAAATATAGTTTCTCAAAAGAGCAGTGGACTAAAAATAACATATAAATATTATCATCTTGTTTACTAAGACTGGAGTTTTCCTGATTGTTAAAAGAAATTATGTATTTAAAAAAATGTATATTTTCTTGATTTCAAATCTCTGCCTTGAAAAGAAGAAGGTATTATTGATAAAGCTGATGATTTTTTTTCAGTGCATCAACACAGCAGTACATAGATATTTTTCAATTATTCAGTTGAAAAATTCAATCAAAAGAGAGAGAAGAGAAAAAACCCAAGATAGTTCAGGTTCTCAAACCATTAATTTCTCATCTAAATTGCCCCATTTGGCCTCTTCATTAAATAGAGCATTTGTAAAAGTAGCGGTTGGGATATTCAGCCTTCCACACCTAGATCCATCTAAATGAAGGTCTTTGCTGGCATTTCTCAACCAGAAATTAGGAGGAAAATAGAGTACTCAGCATAGGGCTACTGCATAAAAGAAATCTAATAAATATATGTTGACTGAATCACAAACTTAATTAGATTAGAAATTCAAACATAATGGTAAAATGAAGTCTTGAGAGTCCCTTGGACAGCAAGGAGATCAAACCAGTTAATCCTAAAGGGAATCAACCCTGAATATTCATTGGAAAGACTGATGCTGAAGTTGAAGGTTCAATACTTTGGCCACCTGATACGAAGAGTTGACTCACTGGAAAAGACCCTGATGCTGGGAAAGACTAAAGGCGGAAGGAGAAGGGGGCGACAGAGGACCAGATGGTTGGATGGCATCACTGACTCAATGGACAGGAGTTTGAGCAAACTCTGGGAGTTGGTGATGGACAGGGAAGCCTGGCGTGCTGCAGTCCATGGGGTCGCAAAGAGTCAGACACAATTTAGAGACTGAACAACAACAACAAAAATGAGGAGAGGAATAAAGAGGACATTGTGGGAGAAATGGAGAAATTTTAAAACTATTGGATTGCTATTCTATATCACCTATTCAAACCCTTCCTGTCTTTATTAGGGGGAAAAAAAAAACAGAGATAGTATAGTTATTCAGCTGTATAATGAATGGGACAAGCATTATATCTTTTCTTACCCCCTGGTCTGAGTAAGGGAAAGGAAAAATGACTGTTTATAGACTGCTTCCTCAGTGATGATGAGAACTTCAGAGGTAATTGAAAGCTTGCTTACATGACTAAAAGAGTACACCAGGCAGCTTTCTGCTCATAGCAATTGTAAATGCTTTTTGTGGTAGTGAGCAGATTTCAGTTTGAAAATAGACTAAAGAGAAGAGGGGAGAAGAGGCATAAGCCTCTTGTCAAGCACAGAACAGAAGAAAAGAGAACCCACCATGACGTCAATGGATGGGAGAGGCTCATCCCTCATATCCTGGGGCTACATAAAGTTTCCAGATCCTGTGAGACCCTGGGGAAGGGAGGGAAGGTCCAGAAACCACTGAAATTTTATGTCTACTCCCCAATTTCAGTTAGAAAGAGGCTTAGACTCAGAAAAGTTGGTTTTATAAAACTTGTGACATTCTTGAACACCTCCACAATATGGCTGATTGCTTTTTTTTCTTTTTGGCAGTATCAGTACAGTGTAAGCATCTCTGAGTGTAGAGAGTTGATTCTCAGATTCTCCAGCCATTCACTATGGAAAAATCTCTTTTATTCTTTGTTATACTCTGTTTTGTTTGAAAAATGTGAAAGGAGTATTTTGAAGAGAAAAAGAGATCTTCCTCCAAAACCAGGTTACAGCTGTTTAGGGCCAGGGTGTGTGCCAATTCTAGAAGCCAAGGCCAAGTGAGGTGGCCATCCTTCCCTGAGATCATTTGCTTTCAAGCCCAGCTTGGTCTCATGGCCTCTGCTTTACTCAGATCTGTGTTATCACCTGCTGGGGCTTCAGCAGCAATCCCTTCCCCCCAAGGTCCCTCCCCAGTCGGTCTTCCTCCCTGCCACCAGCCTTCCTGAAACAAATGCCAAATGCCACAGACTGGACAAAGATGGACAGCCGGCACATATCTTTTGATGCTGCCATTGATCAAGCTATTTCCCCAGCAACTAAGATGAAGGAGTAGAGGCAACAAAAGGTAAAAATTATGACAATCATGCATGATCTGAAACCAGCTCAGAGAAATGGAGCAATAAAATGGACATCTAGATTCACAAGGTGACTGGGATATACATCAAACTCTTTCAGCTGGGTTGGAGAAGCAGGTCTCTATACCCCTGCCACCTCAGGCCACATTGGTACCTCCAAAGCCATAACAAGTGAGTGAAGGATTTTTCCTAAAATATAAAAGTTAAATGTTTTCTTATGACTTTACGAAAAGCTTTCCAGAAGTCAGTCTGCTTTTTCAGCAGAGAGCCTGAGGTAGCTGGTAACAAGCTTGGCTTTGCAACTGACCCCGAAGGAGACACAACAGAAAAACAAGGTCACATGGCCCAGAAAAAGCTTAGTAGCATCACATCCAGCTCTAGTGGCTTTGGGATGCCCATAAGATAAAGTCTAAGCTTTCAACCCTGATGTAAAGACCCTCAAAATGACCCTGTCCTACCAACCCAGCCATCTGACCTCTCTAATGAACAACACCCACACATACACCTCCGTGCGTTTGAACACACTGTTGCTTCTGCCTGCAATGCCTTCTCTAACTCTTGTGTGTTCTCAGAACTCCTCCCTGTCCTTCAAGGCTCACTTCAAATATCAAGTCTCCTGAGAAAAATGAACAACTTCATTACTTCAACAGCTTTTACCTTGAATTTGGATAATGATATTTGCTTCCACATGTCTCATTGTTCCAAGGTGAGCTCCTTAAAGTCAGCATCATGTCTTTTTTATCACTGATTCTTCAGAGCTTACATTAATGCCTGGCATAGACTAGGCCAGCATATCACAAATGCTTATAGAATTAATCATTGTTTAGGTAATACTTGAGTTTAGATTCTTATAATTTTCTTTAGAAATTTGAGCCTTGTTACATGTCTATCTTGTTATGTTTATCTAAAGATTTACATGATGCCATATTTGAATAAGGAGGGGAGATATAACTGTAGGTAGGCCAAAAATATTTTTTTATTTGACTTGACTATTCAGGGGACTAGTAAAGTGTAAATTAACATTTGATCCAGTTGTTGCACTAGTCAGAGGACTAGTAAAGTGTAAATAAACATTCAGTCTAGTTATTGCACACAAACCAGTGGAAATTGGAGTGTGGCACTTTTGTGACCACACATACATTTCCATTTAAGTCGTTCTGGGGCTGAGGTCACAAGCAGATTCTTCCCTAGAGTCTTCAGAGGGAAAGTGGTCCTGACCACACCTTGATTTTGGCTTAGTGATACTGATTCTGGCCTCCAGAACTGTCAGAGGATAACTTTCTGTTGTTTTAAACCACCCACCTTTTGTCAATTTGTTACAGTAGCCATAGGAAACTAGTATACAGCGTGTCAGGATGTCGCGCCACTCACAAAGGAGAAAGGTCCATAACTC
Source organism: Bos javanicus (assembly GCF_032452875.1). Taxonomy (NCBI): domain Eukaryota; kingdom Metazoa; phylum Chordata; class Mammalia; order Artiodactyla; family Bovidae; genus Bos; species Bos javanicus. The sequence goes on from NC_083869.1 coordinate 85,481,548, forward strand.
CCAGCTGCTTTAGCCTCTACTGAATACACTGCACCATGGAAAGCCCTAGAAACTGGATATAAATTCTTCATTCTCTTTTGAAAAAAGTGAAGCTTCTACTGTTATCCAATTCACAATATAACATGGATTTGATCTGAGTTCAAATGTCTATTATGAACCGGAGGTTCTACATTAGTGAAACTATAATATAAAATGTCTTTTTATACAAAAGGGATGAGGAAAGTTTCCACCTTAGACTATTAAATAAGACCTCACCCCTGAGTCATATAATTTGTAATGGACCTCATATTTTAACCCATTGATAAAATTATTTAAACACATGGAAAAAAACACCATTCTTAAAATACTACTAAATTTCCAGGAACATATTTTGTATGATAAAGGGAGTAGTTTCAGTTAAGGGGGAAATTTGTAGATAATTCAGATGGGCATTTCTTTGAATATTTTTGCACATAATGGGCAAATGATTCCCTTTCTGAGTGCTGTTCATCAAGTGTCAGTTCTGAAATAGAGTGAGTTTTTATTTTTAAAAAACCAACAACTCCTCTCCCTACAACTCTCCCCCAACAGATTGACTGTTAGTTCTTAGTATTCTGGGAGCTCTTTAGTTCTTTAGGTGCATAAAGTATTATACAATTATTTTAAACAAAATAAAATAAATAACATAACCTTTACTCTTCAAGAATACATTCTGTAGCCTAGCCCTGGGGAAGTTTCCAAGAAATATCAGTAGTAGAGATGATCTCATCTTAATTCTCCAACAGTAATGTGCTTCCAAGTGGCAGTGAGTATGTTTTAGGTTTCTGCTAAAAATACTAGCTCCTGACTTTTGTCTTTAAAACGTCCACTTCTAAAAATTGGGTTATTTGTATTGAGGTTTTATGAGTTGTGTAAGTATTTTATATATCTTGAAGTCAAATCTTTTATCAGAAATATGTTTCTCTATCAGTGGTTTACCTGCATATTTTCATAGTGATGACTTGATGAGCAGAAGTCTTTTTAATAATGATGAACTATAACAACAACTTTAAATTGCCGTTGCTTTCTTTGTCTTAACTATGCATCGTTGCCTATCATCATATCTCAAAGCTTTCTCCTGTATTTTCTTCTAGAAGCTTTATCAGTTCAGCTCAGTTCAGTCACTCAGTCATGTCTGACTATTTGCGACCCAATGAACCGCAGCACGCCAGGCCTCCCTATCCAACACCAACTCCCGGAGTCCACCCACACCCATGTCTATTGTGTCAATGATGCCATACAACCATCTAATCCGCTGTTGTCTCCTTCTCCTCCTGCCCTCAATCTTTCCCAGCATCAGGGTATTTTAGAATGAGTTAGTTCTCCATGTCAGGTGGCCCAAGTATTGGAGTTTCAGCTTCAACATCAGTCTCTCCAATGAACACCCAGGACTGATCTCCTTTAGGATGGACTGGTTGGATCTCCTTGCAGTCCAAGGGACTCTCAAGAGTCTTCTCCAACACCACAGTTCAAAAGCATCAATTCTTCTGGGCCCAGCTTTCTTTATAGTCCAACTCTCACATCCATACATGACTACTGGAAAAACCACAGCTTTGACTAGACGGACCTTTGTTGGCAAACTAATGTCTCTGCTTTTTAATATGCTATCTAGGTTGGTCATAACTTTCCTTCCAAGGAGTAAGCATCTTTTAATTTCATGGCTTCAATCATCATCTGCAGTGATTTTGGAGCCCCAAAAATAAAGTTTGACACTGTTTCCACTGTTTCCCCATCTATTTGCCATGAAGTGATGGGACCGGATGCCATGATCTTAGTTTTCTGAATGTTGAGCTTTAAGCCACGTTTTTCACTCTCATCTTTCACTTTCATCAAGAGGCTTTTTAGTTCCTCTTCACTTTCTGCCATAAGGGTGGTGTCATCTGCATGTCTGAGGTTATTGATATTTCTCTCAGCAGTCTTGATTCCAGCTTGTGCTTCCTCCAGCCCAGCGTTTCTCATAATGTACTCTGCACATAAGTTAAAGAAGCGGGGTGACAATATACAGCCTTGACGTACTCCTTTTCCTATTTCGAACCAGTCTGTTGTTCTATGCCCAGTTCTGACTGTTGCTCCCTGACCTGTATACAGGTTTCTCAAGAGGCAAATCAAGTGGTCTGGTATTCCCATCTCTTTCAGAATTTTCCACAGTTTATTGTGATCCACACAGTCAAAGGCTTTGGCATAGTCAATAAAGCAGAAATAGATGTTTTTCTGGAACTCTCTTGCTTTTTCGATGATCCAGTGGATGTTGACAATTTGATCTCTGGTTCCTCTGCCTTTTCTAAAACCAGCTTGAACATCTGGAAGTACACAGTTCACTTATTGCTTGGAGAATTTTGAGTATTACTTTACTAGCGTGTGAGGTGAGTGCAATTGAGTGGTAGTTTGAGCATTCTTTGGCATTGGCTTTCTTTGGGATTGGAATGAAAACTGACCTTTTCCAGTCCTGTGGCCACTGCTGAGTTTTCCAAATGTGCTGGCATATTGAGTGCAGCACTTTCACAGCATCATCTTTCAGGATTTGAAATAGCTCCACTGGAAGCTTTATAGTTGAGCTTTTACATTTAGATTTATGAGTCACCTCAAGTTAGTTTTGTATATAATCTGAGGAAGGGTTCCAAGCTTGTTTTTTTTTTTTTTCCAGTATGAGTATCCAGATATCTCAAAACTAAACGTTGAGATTTTCCTTCTCCATTGGGATGTTTTGGAACCTCTGTCAATAATCAATTGACCATAAACATGTGGCTCTATTTTTGGAACTTTTTGTTCTCTTCTGTTGATGGACTTATCTATCCTTTTGCCAGTATCACACCACCTTGATTACTGTAGCTTTATAGTAAATCTTGAAATCAAGTGTTGCTGTGATTCTTTTCCAAAATTATTGTGACTATTTGAAATTGTTTGCTTTTCTATAATTTTAGAATCAGCTTGTAGAATTAAAATAGACTGCTGGAATTTTTACTGAGATTGCATTTAATATACATATTGTTTTGGAGAAAAATGACATTCTAAAAACAGTGAAACTTCCAGTCAATGAATATTTTGTCTTTCTTTATGTTAGGGCTTATTATTTTTTAATTTAATATTGTATTCTTATTCTTTTTTTCCCTTTCTTCCCTATCCTTTTTCCTTTTTCCTTTATACTGTCCTAATATGGTTCTTTATTACTCCTTTAACTTTTATTTTTTATAGCATACTATTAAGAATGGGAAAGACTAGAGATCTCTTCAAGAAAATTAGAGATACCAAGGGAACATTTCATGCAAAGATGGGCTTGATAAAGGACAGAAATGGTATGGACCTAACAGAAGCAGAAGATATTAAGAAGAGGTGGCAAGAATACACAGAAGAACTGTACAAAAAGATCTTCACGACCAAGATAATCATGATGGTGTGATCACTCACCTAGAGCCAGACATCCTGGAATGTGAAGTCAAGTAGGCCATAGGAAGCATCACTACGAGCAAAGCTAGTGGAGGTGATGGAATTCCAGTTGAGCTATTTCAAATCCTGAAAGATGAGGCTGTTAAAGTGTTGCACTCAATATGCCAGTACATTTGGAAAACTCAGCAGTGGCCACAGGACTGGAAAAGGTCAGTTTTCATTCCAATCCCAAAGAAAGGCAACGCCAAAGAATGCCCAAACTACCGCACAATTGCACTCACCTCACACGCTAGTAAAGTAATGCTCAAAATTCTCCAAGCCAGGCTTCAGCAATACGTGAACCATGAACTTCCAGATGTTCAAGCTGGTTTTAGAAAAGGCAGAGGAACCAGAGATCAAATTGCCAACATCCACTGGATCATCAAAAAAGCAAGAGAGTTCCAGAAAAACATCTATTTCTGCTTTATTGGCTATGCCAAAGCCTTTGACTGTGTGGATCACAATAAACTGTGGAAAATTCTGAAAGAGATGGGAATACCAAACCACCTGACCTGCCTCTTGAGAAGCCTGTATACAGGTCAGGGAGCAACAGTCAGAACTGGGCATAGAACAACAGACTGGTTTGAAATAGGAAAAGGAGTACATCAAGGCTGTATATTGTCACCCTGCTTATTTAACTTATATGCAGAGTACATTATGAGAAACACTGGGCTGGAGGAAGCACAAGCTGGAATCAAGACTGCTGAGAGAAATATCAATAACCTCAGACATGCAGATGACACCACCCTTATGGCAGAAAGTGAAGAGGAACTCAAAAGCCTCTTGATGAAAGTGAAAGATGAGAGTGAAAAACGTGGCTTAAAGCTCAACATTCAGAAAACTAAGATCATGGCATCTGGTCCCATCACTTCATGGTAAATAGATGGGGAAGCAGTGGAAACAGTGTCAGACTTTATTTTTGGGGCTCAAAAAATCACTGCACATGGTGATTGCAACCATTAAGTTAAAAGACGCTTACTCCTTGGAAGGAAATTTATGGCCAACCTAGATAGCATATTAAAAAGCAGACATTACTTTGCCAACAAAGGTCCATCTAGTCAAGGCTATGGTTTTTCTAGTAGTCATATATGGATGTGAGAGTTGGACTATAAAGAACGCTGAGTGCAGAAGAATTGATGCTTTTGAACTGTGGTGTTGGAGAAGACTCTTGAGAGTCCCTTGGACTGCAAGGAGATCCAACCAGTCCATCCTAAAGGAGATCAGTCCTGGGTGTTCATTGGAGAGACTGATGTTGAAGCTGAAACTCCAATACTTTGGCCACCTCATGCGAAGAGTTGACTCATTTTAAAAGACACTGATGCTGGGAGGGATTGGGGGCAGGAGGAGAAGGGGACAACAGAGGATGAGATGGCATCACCGATTTGATGGACATGAGTTTGAGTGAACTCCGGCAGTTGGTGATGGACAAGGAGGCCTGGGATGCTGTGATTCATGAGGTCGCAAAGAGTCAGACACAACTGAGCAACTGAACTGAACTGAACTGATTACCTTTCTAAAAAGAAAACTTAATTTTTAAAATAAATTCCCCATTAAAATTTTTTTTGTGTGTTCGATGTTTTTGTTATATTGTACTTTTAAGAGTCTAATCTCTAAGCTAGGTTTTTAATTTTTGCTTTTTGATATTTGTAATCAATTTTATACTGTTAAGTGTCTAATTTTTAGTATCCATTTTCTCTTAAGGATTTGATAAATGGCTTGATTGCTGTTTTCCCTTTTGACTCTCCCTTTTCTCCTCCTGATCACTTCTCCCTCCCTCCTCTCTCTTCTCTTCTCTTTGTAAAACTCTGTGAATCTCTTTAGGTGTTCCTGGCTGTAGAGAGTTGTTTTACCATTAACCTAGGGCTTTTGTCTTCTGTGCTGTATGGACAGAAAAGTCTTGAAGCTACTGTAAAAGGGGGACCAAAACCCAGAGGCAGGAGGCTCAACTCCAGAACTTTGAACCATCACAGAACTCCTGACCCCAGGGAATATTAATAGATGAGAGCCCACCCAAAAGTCTCCACACTTACTGGGAGACCAAGCTCCATCCAAGAGCCAACGAGCTCCAGTGCAAGTCACCCCATGCTAATCCTCCAGCAAAACATGAACACAAGAACATTAACAGACAGGCTTCCCAAAGTCATGCCAAACCACTAGACACCCCAAAACTCACTACTGGACACTGCACTGCACTCCAGAGTGAAGAGACCCAGCTCGATCCACCAGGACACAGACAAGTTCCCAGAACCAGGAAACTTTCACAAACCACTGGTCCAACCCCACCCACAGGAGCAGCCTCCACAATTAAGAGGAACTATGACCCTCCAGCCTGAAGAAAGGAGACCCCAAACACTGCAAACTAAAAAAAAAAAAAAAAAAGGCAGAGAAATATCCAGCAGGTGAAGGAACATGATAAAAACCCTCCAAACCAAACAAGAGGACATAGGTAGTCTACCTGAAAAAGAATTCAGAGTGATAGTTAAAGATGATTCAAAATCTTGAAAACAGATTTCCACTGTGTAAAATATGCATTGCTAAGTGTGGGACTACAAAGAGATATATGGAGAGGGACAGGAACAGACACTATTTGGAGAAACAGCATGGTGTGGTAGAGTTTCAGAACTAAATTTAACTATGTTCAACATTGGACTCTGCCATTCCCCTCAGCAAATATTATTTCATCTCTCTGCACCTCAATTTCCTTATCTGTGAAGTAATCCTACTTTTTAGTGTTGCGAGATTTAGAAATGATGCATATAAAGGCTCCCAAACATGGAGATGCTAAATAAACATTATTAAGAACTGCACATAATGTAACCTAACATGATGGCTCCCATAGGGTATGAAACTATGACAGTTTCATAGTTTCACAGTTTCATAGTTTTAGTTCAAGAGCTAGAATTAGGGATAAGAAGATCAGTCCTGACTGGCCATAGGTAGATTTTTATGGAGAAAATTTTGATAGCCAAGATGTGGGAGAAAGTTGTTTTTGAGCAATGGTGGAGAAGTAGCAAAAGGGAGAACACAAGTCAAAGGGGATGCAGGCTTGCTTCTGTGGAAGACTTGACTCACTGCTTCCTTACATCCTTTTGTTAGGGGCTGATAGTGTTCCCCTTCTCCCCACATTTCATAGGTTGAAGTCTTAACTCCCAATCAGGCACACTGGTCTTGGACTTCCCAGCCTCCAGAACTGTTGTTTAAGCCATGGAGTCTGTGGAATTCTATTATGGCAGCCCAAGAAATACACTGTTCTTCTTAGACACTGGGATTGCACATAAAGTGAAAGTGTTAGTCATTCAGTTGTGTCCAACTCTTTGCGACTCCATGGACTGTAGCCTGCCAGGAATTCCCCTGTACAGGGAATTCTCCATGCAAGAATACTGGAGTGGGTTGCCTTTCTCTTCTTCAAGTGATCTTCCCAACTCAGGAATTGAACCCAGGTCTCTGGCATTGCAGGAAGATTCTTTGCCATCTGAGCTACCAGGGAAGCCCACATACCCAGCTTAAAATCTTGCTCTGCCATCTTCCTCGCAGATGTGATATTATTCTGGCCTGTGTACTGTAAATGGAAATCTCTGAGAGTGGGAAAGGGAAAGGAAAGAGGGCATCTTTCCAAATAAAAGGTAGAATTCCTTTTGCTCCTTTCCCCTCCTTCTTCCTGGAATGGAAGTACCATGTAGCCATGGTCTTGTTATGAAAGCCACACATGAAGGATGGACAACAAATGAGATAGAGGGAACTCTCGTTCTTGATGACTTAACGGAGCCTTATCCTGGACTTTCTAACCTGAAAATTTGATTGTTTAAGCAACTATTTCTCAGGCTTTCTGTTTCTCACAAACGAATCCTAAATGAAACAGCCTCTGTGGGGAGATGGGTGTCTTTGATAAATACCAGGAAAGAAGACTGGCAATGGATCAAACTGTCAAGGAGCTTGGACTGTTTCCTATAGAACCTGTACTTAGTCACTCAGTTGTGTCCGACTCTTTGCGACGCAACAGACTGCAGCCCACCAGGCTCCTCTGTCCATGAGGAGCCTCCAGGCAACCATACTGGAGTGGGTTGCCATGCCCTCCTCCAAGGGATCTTCAATCCAGGGATTGAACCCATGTCTCCTGTGGATCTTCCAAACCCAGGGATCAAATCCAGGTCTCCCACATTGCAGGCAGATTCTTTACCATTTGAGCCACCAAAGGAACCCAAGAATACTGGCGTGGGTAGCCTATCCCTTCTCCAGGGTATCTTCCTGACCCAAAAATTGAACCGGGGTCTCCTGCTTTGCAGGTGGATTCTTTACCAGCTGAGCTACCAGGGAAGCCCATAGAACATGACGGAAGATTAAAAGGTTTTGAAAAAGAGAATAATAATGCTAAATTGCTGTTTTAAAAATGATAATGGGAATATGCAAGATAAATGGGAAGTTGGTGAGACAGGGAGGGAGATCATTTGTGACACTGCTGCAAAATGAGGAATACTAGTACTGATGGACTGAACCAGAGTGGGAGGCAGAAAGAGTGAACCAATGTAAGGGTGGCCCTAAAATACTGGACTCTTTAGGACTCATGGTATGCAAAAGAGGATCTGGGTGGTAGGCAAAGGAGACATGATCAAAATGAACGGAGGTTCAACTTTTATAGTTGGAGGATTTCATAGAAATTTGAAACTAAAGAGAGCTGCTAATTAGGGAGGGAAAGAAATTGTAAATTTCAACAGTGAGTTGCAACTGAATTTGCTTAATCTGGAGAAAACTAGAGATTGGAGAACTAGAAAGAAAGCAGCTATCATTTCTTGAACATAAAGGTGTCAGCTGCATTTGGTCCATTATCTCACTTAATAGTAATATTTAAGATAATATTATTGCCATTATTTATGGATGAGGATACAGTCTCAGGGAGGCTAAATATATTGCCACTGATTCAGAGACACTTAGATATGGAACTGAGGGAGAAAGACTGTCAGACTCGATGAATCATCCACCAAGAATATAACATTGAAGTCATAGATGAAGTCTCTAAGGGAGGTATAGAAAGTAATAAGGAAGGCTGTGGGTGTATCATTGGAAACATTTTCTCCAAAGCAAAAAGAATAACTAGTATGGTCAGAAAGGATTTTCAGAGAGTAGGAAGAGAATCAGTATTGATTATTATACATTGAAGGTTTTCTGTGGAAGAACTCTATTAGACAGTTTGGTTTGAATTCTATTATAGGAAAATAGAATATTGATAGAATTAATATTGCTTAATTTCTCTGAGACTCTTTCCTGTAATGTGGGGATAATAAACTTCCCTCTAAAGGTTTTTATGGAGAATGAAATGAGAAGTGAACATTAATGTGTCTGGCATAGTCTCTGGTACAAGAGGTGAATGTCTGCTAGAAGAAATTATAGATGACAAGGCAGTCTGTACAAACCCCATAATATGGTCTGGAATGTTTTTATTAATAGAAACTGCTTATACTGTTTAGGTTTTCTATGTTTTGTTTCCTTTCCTTCAAAGTTGAATTACAGCATATATTTCTGATTGAAGATTCCTGTCAGTCACATTGTGGCACCTAAAGATCTTATTGCATTTTAGTCTCACTGGAACAGTAAAGAAAAAAAAGGTTAATTTAAAACTAGGGTGAATCACTCTTGTGGCTTAGCTGGTAAAGAATCTGCCTGCAAAGTGGGAGACCTGGGTTCGATCCCTGGGTTGGGAAAATCTCCTGGAGAAGTAAGTGGCTACCCACTCCAGTATTCTGGCCTGAAGAATTTCATGGACTGTATAGTCCATGGAGTTGCAAAGAGTCGGAGACAACTGAGTAACTTTCACATAAGGTATTGCAATAAGATGAAGAAAGAACAAAATGCAGACTTAGAAAATCCATTCTCCACTCCCTCCACCTGTAGTTAAGGTAACTAGGATCTTAGGGATAATGAAAATTAGATGGGCTATTGGCTAGCAGCAACCTAAGACATTTTAACTGTGTTCATGATATATTACGCATCAAGGAATCAGGCAAGGTCCCAGTTAAATCTAACATAGAAAGAGGACTGTCTACCACATCCCATTAGTTGATAAAACCTAGAGTCCACACTTTAGGGTCACCTTTAAACTGGTTCACTCTTGTCTGGCTTCCAACCTAGTTTAAATCATCATTACTAGTATTTCAAATTTTGCAGCAGCTTTATGTACAATCTCCTTCTCCTTGTCTCACCTACTCCCCTTCTATCCTTCATATTATAATCCCATCTTTTTTTTTTTACACACACATATTTGACAAACTTCAATATTAGAAAAGAACTCCCTAATGCTGGTTCTACCAGTTTCATTCTTGCCTACCCTACCCAACAGATCACAGCTGAAGGATTTTAAGTCATGACATTTAAGGTGCCTGACTCTATTCATTTGGTCATTAAAATGTTTCTAACAGTAATGTCAGCATAGAGTAAGGCATTATTCATTTCTGTACTCCAAGAAGTCTATCAGGGAAACAATGCCTCATGTATATTTCCATGTTTCTGTGTGGTTTGGTTTCCTGAGCAAAGGAAATTGACATGCTATAATGATGTCTCCTTTTCCCAGAAACATTTAACTCTCCAATGCTCTTCTTCCCCTTATCTCCTGTTTAGTAGAGTCACGCAAGCTTATATTTTATAGGGATTTGAAACCTGGAACCATTGGTTTATATTGTAAAAGACTGTACAATATTTGCAAACAAAGGCTTTACTTCCTCTCTCAGGAGGGGAAGAGTGCACGTAGTTTATATAAACTTCCAGATTTATAACTTCAGGGTTCCTCTCCTGTAAACCCCATCTGAACATTCAGGGTGAACATACACCTGGCTCTTCTCACATTACTCTCAAGGAGGAAGAACGGGACAGGGGGAACCGCAGTGGTTACTGCTTTAAATGATAGTTAGTTTCTGATCTAGAAACCTAATTTTTTTGCTTTCAGGATAACATAAATTAAAACCTCTCAAAGACAACTTCAAAAACTTACAAAATATATTCTAAACTAAGTTTCTCCAAAAAGGGGTTATGGACATTCTAAGTGGTGTACAAGGCAACATACTGGGGTGTGGGAGGAAAACATAATTCATTTTCATGTTTTTATAGAAATACCAGACCACCTGACCTGTCTCTTGAGAAACCTGTAAACAGGTCAGCAAGCAACAGTAACTACTGGACATAGAACAACTGACTGGTTCCAAATAGGAATAGGAGTACATCAAGGCTGTATATAGTCACGCTGCTTATTTAACTTATATGCAGAGTACATCATGAAAAACACTGGGCTGGATGAAGCACAAGCTGGAATTAACATTGCCAGGAGAAATATCAATAACCTCAGATATGCAGATGACACCACCCTTATGGCAGAAAGTGAAGAAGAACTAAAGAGCCTCTTGATGAAAGTGAAAGAGGAGAGTGAAAAAGTTGGCTTAACGCTCAACATTCAGAAAACAAAGATCATGGCATCCGGTCCCATCAGTTCAGTTCAGTTCAGACATTCAGTCATGTCCGACTCTTTGCGACCCATGAATCGCAGCATGCCAGGCCTCCCTGTCCATCACCAACTCTGGGAGTTCACCCAAACTCATGTGCATCGAACTGGTGATACCATCCAGCCATCTCATCCTCTGTTGTCCCCTTCTCCTCCTGCCCCCAATCCCTCCCAGCATCAGAGACTTATCCAATGAGTCAACTCTTCGCATGAGGTGGCCAAAGTACTGCAGTTTCAGCTTCAGCATCATTCCTTCCAAAGAAATCCCAGGGATGATCTCCTTCAGAATGGACTGGTTGGATCTCCTTGCAGTCCAAGGGACTCTCAAGAGTCTTCTCCAACACCACAGTTCAAAAGCATCAATTCATGTTGATGTATGACAAAACCAATAAAATATTGTAAAGTAATTAACCTTCAATTAAAATAAATAAATTTATATTAAAAAAAAAAACATCAATTCTTCAGCGCTCAGCTTTATTCATAGCCCAACTCTCACATCCATACATGACCACTGGAAAAACCGTGACTTTTGACTAGTCAAAAGCCTTGACGAGACGGACCTTTGTTGGCAAAGTAATGTCTCTGTTTTTGAATATGCTATCTAGGTTGGTCATAACTTTCCTTCCAAGGAGTAAGCGTCTTTAATTTCATGGCTGCAGTCATCATCTGCAGTGATTTTGGAGCCCCCCCAAATAAAGTCTGACACTGTTTCCACTGTTTCCCCATGTATTTACCATGAAGTGATGGGACCAGATGCCATGATTTTTGTTTTCTGAATGTTGAGTTTTAAGCCAACTTTTTCACTCTCCACTTTCACTTTCATCAAGAGGCTTTTTAGTTCCTCTTCATTTTCTGCCATAAGGGTGGTGTCATCTGCATATCTGAGGTTATTGATATTTCTCCTGGCAATCTTGACTCCAGCTTATGCTTCTTCCAGTCCAGCGTTTCTCATGATGTACTCTGCATATGAGCTAAATAAGCAGGGTGACAATATACAGCCTTGACGTACTCCTTTTCCTATTTGGAACCAGTCTGTTGTTCAATGTCCAGTTCTAACTGTTGCTTCCTGACCTGCATTGATTATATTCTTTGCAGCCAAAGATGGAGAAGCTCTATACAGTGAACAAAAACAAGACCAGGAGCTGACTGTGGCTCAGATCATGAACTCCTTATTGCCAAATTCAGACTTAAATTGAAGAAAGTAGGGCAAACCACTAGACCATTCAGGTATGACCTAAATCAAATCTCTTATGATTATACAGTGGAAGTGAGAAATAGTAAAGGGACTAGATCTGATGGATAGAGTGCCTGATGAACTACGGACAGAGGGTCGTGACATTGTACAGGAGACAGGGATCAAGACCATCCCCATGGAAAAGAAATGCAAAAAAGCAAAATGGCTGTCTGAGGAGGCCTTCCAAATAGCTGTGAAAAGAAAAGCAAAGGAGAAAAGGAAAGATATAAGCATCTGAATGCAGAGTTCCAAAGAGTAGCAAGAAAAGATAAGAAAGCCTTCCTCAGCGATCAATGCAAAGAAATAGAGGAAAACAACAGAATGGGAAAGACTATAGATCTTTTCAAGAAAATTAGAGATACCAAGGGAACATTTCATGCAAAGATGGGCTCGATAAAAGACAGAAATGGGATGGACCTAACAGAAGCAGAAGATATTAAGAAGAGACGGCAAGAATACACAGACTGTACAAAAAAGATCTTCACGACCAAGATAATCATGATGGTGTGATCACTAACCTAGAGCCAGACATCCTGGAATGTGAAGTCAAGTGGGCCTTAGAAAGCATCACTACGAACAAAGCTAGTGGAGGTGATGGAATTCCAGTTGAGCTATTTCAAATCCTGAAAGGTGAGGCTGTGAAAGTGCTGCAATCAATATGCCAGCACATTTGGAAAACTCAGCAGTGGCCTCAGAACTGGAAAAGGTCAGTTTTCGTTCCAATCCCAAAGAAAGGCAATGCCAAAGAACGCTCAAACTACCACACAATTGCACTCATCTCACACGCTAGTAAAGTAATGCTCAAAATTCTCCAAGCCAGGCTTCAGCAATACGTGAACCATGAACTTCCAGATGTTCAAGCTGGTTTTAGAAAAGGCAGAGGAACCAGAGATCAAATTGCCAACATCCACTGGGTCATCGAAAAAGCAAGAGAGTTCCAGAAAACCATCTATTTCTGCTTTATTGGCTATGCCAAAGCCTTTGACTGTGTGGATCACAATAAACTGTGGAAAAATCTGAAAGAGATGGGCATACCAGACCACCTGACCTGCCTCTTGAGAAACCTATATGCAGGTCAGGAAGCAACAGTTAGAACTGGACATTAAACAACAGACTGGTTCCAAATTTTACCATATCTGATGTTATTTCTATATTAAAATTACATATATATTATACAATAAAATTATACATCACAATTATATATCATTAAACTTTATGCATTATAGTAAATTCTGAAAGAGATGGGAATACCAGACCACCTGATCTGCCTCTTGAGAAATCTGTATGCAGGTCAGGAAGCAACAGTTAGAACTGGGCATTGAACAACAGACTGGTTCCAAATAGGAAAAGGAGTTCGTCAAGGCTGTATATTGTCACCCTGCTTATTTAGCTCATATGCAGAGTACATCATGAGAAACACTGGACTGGAAGAAACACAAGCTGGAATCAAGATTGCCAGGAGAAATATCAATAACCTCAGATATGCAGATGACACCACCCTTATGGCAGAAAATGAAGAGGAACTAAAAAGCCTCTTGATGAAAGTGAAAGTGGAGAGTGAAAAAGTTGGCTTAAAGCTCAACATTCAGAAAACGAAGATCATGGCATCTGATCCCACCACTTCATGGGAAATAGATGGGGAAACAGTGGAAACAGTGTCAGACTTTATTTTTCTGGGCTCCAAAATCACTGCAGATGGTGACTGCAGCCATGAAATTAAAAGACGCTTACTCCTTGGAAGGAAAGTTATGACCAACCTAGATAGCATATTCAAAAGCAGAGACATTGCCAACAAAGGTTGCCAAAAAACCATAGTCAAGGCTATGGTTTTTCCAGTGGTCATGTATGGATGTGAGAGTTGGACTGTGAATAAGGCTGAGCACCAAATAATTGATGCTTTTGAACTGTGGTGTTGGAGAAGACTCTTGAGAGTCCCTTGGACTGCAAGGAGACCCAACCAGTCCATTCCGAAGGAGGTCAGCCCTGGGATTTCTTTGGAAGGACTGATGCTAAAGCTGAAACTGCAGTACTTTGGCCACCTCATGCGAAGAGTTGACTCATTGGAAAAGACTCTGATGCTGAGAGGGATTGGGGGCAGGAGGAGAAGGGGATGACAGAGGATGAGATGGCTGGATGGCATCACTGACTCGATGGATGTGAGTCTGAGTGAACTCCGGGAGTTGGTGATGGACAGGGAGGCCTGGCGTGCTGTGATTCATGGGGTCGCAGAGTCGGACACGACTGAGTGACTGATCTGATCTGATAGTAGTATTATGTTTATGGGGGCAGAGTTCAAACTTTTTAAAAGGGTATACAGCCAAAAAAGTTTGGTTATCATTGTCCAAGACAACCATATTTCATTTTACAGTACTCTGTGGATCTGTAATTTATAATTGCAACTAAACTTTTTTTATTCTACTTAGAAATCAGCTAGAACAAAGATTTTTTAATGCAGTGAATATTACATATTCCTAGTTTAAAATGCATTTTAAAATTCCTAGTTTAAATTTAAACTAAATTTATGCATAAATGCATTTAAATTCCTAATTTAAAATTATATTGCATGCTTTGGTTTTCTACAAAAAGTAAAACCAAGATCCTTTCTTATACTACTTTTTTGTCCAGTAGGTCAAACCTTTTATGGAAAGGTTTTCTTCTTCTCTCCTCCATCCCAATCCTGTGTCACTTTCTTAAGAGCAACCATCTCTGTAATGTCTACCAGGTAAAATGCTGTCATTTCCTGTTAAGCCAGGGAACAAAGAGTATGAATCATGAAGTTTCCTCCTCAAATGGCTTCAAACTAAATATGAGCAACTCCAGAGTAAAAAGGCCTTTATTGTTTCAGTCAAATCTTGCACTTAAACCTCTAAATCATTCTAGCTGTTTTTCTCTTAGCTTGCTACTTTTTTTCCGTAATCAGAATGGCATAAATGTTGTTTAGTTGCTAAGTTGTGACTGACTCTTTTGTGACCCCATGGAATGTAGCCTGCCAGGCTCCTTTATCCATGGGATTTCCTAGGCAAGAATACTGGAGTGGGTTGCCATTTCCTTCTCCAGTGGATCTTCCTGATCCAGGGACTGAACACGTCTCCTGCATTGGCAGGCGGATTCTTTACCACTTTCCCACTGTGCCACCAGGGAAGCACTAATGGCACAAATATTAAAGGTAAAAAGCATAATGATTGAATCTTTTTTAGCATGTGAATATACCTCATAGAACGATTTGATACTGAATAGAAGGCAATGGCACCCCACTCCAGTACTCTTGCCTGGAAAATCCCATGGGTGGAGGAGCCTGGTGGGCTGCAGTCCATGGGGTCGCTAGGAGTCGAACATGACTGAGCGACTTCCCTTCCACTTTTCACCTTCATGCATTGGAGGAGGAAATGGCAACCCACTCCAGTGTTCTTGCCTGGAGAATCCCAGGGCCAGGGAACCTGGTGGGCTGCCGTCTCTGGGGTCGCACAGAGTTGGACACGACTGAAGCAACTTAGCAGCAGCAGCAGCACCAGCAGGTTGAATTATATACATGGATATTCAAATAAGCACTTAACTGCAAAACCTTAAGATTTTATACTTAAAATACTATACACAAATACTATAACTTAAGTACATTTAGGAAGTCTCATGAAACTTAATTCTCTAAACATATTCAAGAGAAAGGCAAATCACTATAAGTATTTTTAAAAGCTCAATTTTATGTAATTTTGAGTTATTAATCCTGACCTATGCTGCTAAGTCACTTCAGTCATGTCTGACTCTGTGCAACCCCATAGACAGCAGCCCACCAGGCTCCGCTGTCCCTGGGAATCTCCAGGCAAGAACACTGGAGTGGGTTGCCATTTCCTTCTCCAGTGCAGGAAAGTGAAAAGTGAAAGTGAAGTCGCTCAGTTGTGTCCGACTCTTCGCGACCCCATGGACTCCAGTCTACCAGGCTCCTCTGTCTATGGGATTTTCCAGGCAAGAGTACTGGAGTGGGGTGCCATTGCCTTCTCCGATCCTGACCTATACACAATATGAAATCATATCTATTGAACGTATAGTAAAATGTTTTCATTCACTTGACAAGGCAAACTAGTCTACTGATCCTTAATTTCAGGCCATATCCGAATTCTAACTGTTCAAAAAAAACAGAAAAGAACAAAACCATCTCTAAACTAATTATAATCTCTCTCACACACACATACACTAACCCAGAAATGGGAGACTGTTTTCATCTTTTCTAAGGGTTGTTTAAAATTCAATCCAAGAATGGAGGGGCTTTTCTTTCACTGAAATATTTTATTAGCTTTCAATTAAAACTATGGCATAAATATCACTTAAGTATTTTTTGTTGTTGTATGGTAGGTATACTTCTAAAATGGATTCTCACTCTCTAGTGTACACACCATGCCTCTTGAGTGTGTATGCAATTTGTATTTGGGAATATGATGTTACCTTACACAGCACAAAGGATTTTCCAGGTATAATTAAGGTTGGCTTTGAGTTAATCAAAAGAGAAATCATCTCAGCGGATCTGAGCTGCTAACAAGAGACCTCTAAATCTGGGTCTGAAAGTCAGAGACAAAGGAAGTTGAAGAGATTCAAAACATGAGAGGAATTCTTCTGCTGGTCTTGCAGGAATAAACTGCCATTGTGTCAAAGGCTCCACGGCAGGGAGCTCAGAAGTTGATTGAGCTGACTGTAGAGCTTCATCTTTGGCTGCAAATATAACCAATCTGATTTTGGTATTGACTATCTGGTGATGTCCATGTGTCGATTCGTCTCTTGTGTTGCTGGAAGAGAGTGTTTGCTATGACCAGTGTGTTCTCCTGGGAAAACTGTTAGCCTTTGCTCTGTTTCATTTTGTACTCCATGGCTAAATTTGCTGGTTACTCCAGGTATCTCTTGACTTCCTACTTTTGCATTCCAGTCCCCAATGATAAAAAGGACATCTTTTTTGGGGTGTTAGTTCTAGGAGGTCTTGGAGATCTTCATAGAATTGCTCAATTTCAGCTTCTTTGGCATTAGTGGTTGGGGCACAGACTTGGATTATTATGATGTTGAATAGTTTGCCTTGGAAATGAACTGAGATCATTCTGTTGTTTTTGAGATTGCACCCAAGTACTGCATTTTGGACTCTTGTTGACTGTGAAGGCTACTCCATGCCTTCTAAGGGAGGAAGTTGACAGCCAGCAAGAAAACAGGAACCTCCACCTGTAACAATCTGAATGAGTCTCAGATGGGACCACAGACCTCACTGATACCTTGATTTTAGAAATGTGATTCTGAGCAGAGAACCCAGCTGGTCTTGTGCCCAGACTTCTGACCTAGAGAACTGTGAGTAAATAAATAGGTGTTGTTTTAAGTTTTAAATTTTGTAATTTGCTATGAAGCAATAAAAACGATATAAAATATATCTCTTATGGAAAGAAAGTGAAGATGAAGTGAGAATTAAAAAAAAAAAACTGATGGGAAAGGCCTTTGAGGCTTTCATGTTGTACACTCCAGTGGCTTCCACATTGGGTATTTCAAGATAATTCTCAACGTATTCAAGGAAAATATTAAAGCTTCTAGATGTGTATTTCTCATCTTTAAAAATTACCCTTTGGGGGTATATTTAATAATATACACAATGTTAACACAAACAGATAATTTGTAAATGTTCATATATTTAGAGATGCTGGTTAAAATAATTTAGAAAACACCATTCTAATCACTATATAAGAAGACATGTATCCCTCAAAAGATGTCCTACCCCATCTGACTCCTGCCATCCATTCTATAATAAAAGTTTCTTATTTAGTCACTAAGTCATGTCCAACGCTTCTGTGATCCCATTGCCAGGCTCTTCTGTCCATGGGATTTCCTAGTCAAGGATACTGGAGTGGGTTGCCATTTCCTTCTCTAGGGGATCTTCCCAACCAAGGGATCAAACCCATATCTCCTGCACTGGCAGGTAGATTCTTTACCACTAAGCCACCAAGGAAGCCTATATGGGAAGCTACAAAATACCAAATTGGGAAATACTAGAAATTTTCATATATCCTATATTTACTGTCATGTATCATGTTTATCATGTTACATGCTTAGGCATTTAAACTTCTGAAATGTTAGACATGCAATAAAAAAATCATTTTTAAGGGTTCTTCCTGAGATGGTGTTGTGGAGTATGTGAACTGGTAAGCAATTCTGCACCATGTGTTTTTGTTCTCCAAATTTATTGTTGAACATTCAGAACATCAAATTATGACAGATTAAAAAGAAAGCACCAAATAATGCTACACATTAATACCTGAGCGGAGACTGAAGGCAAATATTCGTCTATTAAACCCTATACCATAACATTGAAACACAGATAAAAACATTCACAACACTCTACGGAGTACAATAAATAGTACTTTTTGTGAATTACAACTAGTTAAATATAATAATGTTAATTATAATTATACAAAAAGTACACACAAAATTACACATAAATATATTTAGTATACCATACATTGTACAAAGTACTAGAGAAGGTCATGCATGTTTCAAAGGAAAAATCTGCAAGATGACAATCATTTTTCAGTATATATTATAGGATGAATTGTTTTGCACTGCTAAGTATTATGTGCTACATTTTCTGAATAAAATTACTGATTTGCAAATTAATGATTACTGAGTCTATCTCAATCTAACACATAGCTTGTCCTCTATAAACTTCTAACTACAATATAGAAACTGATGCAGGTTGACATGACAGCCATGTTTCTTACTGTATTACATACCCTTGCCCAAACTATTTCCATCTCAATTTGACCATGCTTTAAGGAAAGACATTTTCTTTCTACACACTTTCAGAGAAACCTATATTTTTTTCTTTGATGGGAGGTAGTGGAGGTTAAATGAGAAGAAAGAAAAATGCTGAGTTTATATTCAAAATTATAAATAAAAAATATACAAAAAATTCTGAGTACACGGAGATATGGGCATCTTTTAGCAGAGACCATGAACATCCTATGAATGGAACGATTTGTTTTGACTGAAATTATATCCATTATTCTAAATAAGCATAATAAAAATGTAAGTCTTTATATTAAAAGAAAATCCATTAAAAAGTGGGGCCAGTTTTCTCTTGGTATCTTAAAAATAACTAGGAAGAAAAGAGTAAAAGGGAAAATAATGTTTAAATATATACATGAATCTGAGTTTATATTTAATGAAAAATCATTATTGGCTAAACTAACTGATATACAAGGCTCAATAATCTGAGGAAAAAAATAAGTACATGTCTTAAAGAAGAATTCATGTCTTTGATAATTACTCATTAAAAAGAAAAAAAAATACACTTGTAGGTTACGTTTTCATGTGTATTAATCTCAGAAATGCCACCTTTTCCTAAAATAAATTTATTTTCAAAAACTGTAGCCAAACTTAGTTTCTACATCTATGAAGTTAATTTTAATTTGAAATGGGAACTATGGAAATTAAGAGAGGCCTGTGGAGCAATAGTTCAGCTTATACTAAGGGTAATACTGATTAACTGTTATTTAAAATTTTTTACTTCACCAGCCTTAACAAAAGGATTTGGGGCCAATTTGAGAAGACCACCAATACTAAAATATATAATTATAAAACTTCATGGCATTCTTTCAGCATTTTAAGGCACGGTCTATTTTATCCCAAACAACTATAAGTTCAAGGTCACAGTGTTAATATGCATTCAATTTTGGTCTGGTTTTTCACGGGTATGTTGCTACATTTATAGTTAGCCATAAGCTTAAGAAATGGTAATACAATCACTTCAAAACAATATATCTAAATCAATTTACTATTTTTTTAAATGTAAATACACAATTTCTTAATTTATATACACTAAAAACTGGATTTTTCTCCTTCTACAGTAGAGGCAGAGAAGATTATTTGTACCAATATTCCAACAAATACATATCTGATTATAAAGAAAACATGGTTATGTTAAATACAGGCATCTCCTATTTAGGACTATTCAACACAAAGGACACACTCATTCCAAAAATAATGTTCACTGAATTTTTAGATCTTATACATCATCTTTTTATTATCATCTACCCTCACCAGATAATTGTATAATCAAGGCCAAACACTTTAATATTTGGCTTTATCTGTTGCTTCTTTACTTCCAAGGCTACTTATGCAAACTGCATCAACATGACTGGGCAGAGAAACAGTTAACTGACATTAAATTAGGGGGAAAACCGTAAAATGAGGGACTGAAATTCCCTGTGAAAATTTCTATAGGAGAGAAATTGAGGAATTTCAACCATATAAACACAACAGTTTCTGAATCTATCATATTCCAGCTTTTCTCTCATGAGTACACTACCACATCAATGTTAACACTTCAGCGTTAACATCTTGATTGTCTTTACATTTTCCATTTTACAGTGCTTACTTCATTGTACTATGTTGCGTTCCAGTGGATAAATTTCCCCCGTGTGACTGTAGAAAGGGAATGAATGGAAAAACATAGAAAATGAAAGAAATTCCACAAAAAACTTTCTATTACATAAATGAGAGATACCTGTACTAAAAATGATCAGGGCAATAGAATTTAAAGTTTTACAGAATGAATCTGAAACAAGATTACCTAAATGATTTCTTCAACCAATTACTGAAAGATCATTATCAGGTAAACTAATTTTCATCCAATAAAACCAGAAAACACTATTTCAGAAATCAGACAAAACAGAATACACTATTCTGTAAGCTTTATATATTTTCAAAGAAAAATCAAGATACAGAATATAAATTTTGATGATTTGCATATTTAATATAAGTCCTAGAAGAAAAATACTGAAAAGATTATTTTTGCTTTAATCCCAATATGGTAAGAAAAGTTCATTGGCACGGATATCTGGAGGTATTTTAAAATTTCATTTAGCTTTGGTGGCAAAATGTGTTTTGCTAACCATATGAATACAGTTCTATTTTCAATGCAGAGCTTTATGCTAAAAAAAATTCAAATGTGGTTTTTTTCCCTAAAAGAAGGGATGTAAAAAGTCCAATATGAAACAAAACAAGTACAACATTAAATACAAAACATGCCTATCATTTAGGCTTTTGAATAATAGTTCTATGCTTTGTCTATAAATCTTTTAGTAGTAACATTTCTACTATATAAATACTAAAAACCAAAATACCACCAAAAAAATTAGCATATGAACTTTACAAAAATGGCTACTTCTAGAGTTCTTAAACTAGGATTAGGGTTCACATATGCAAACAAATCTTCACTAACTAATCAAACTACATCAACAGATACAGTTTTTCAGAAGTGTTCCAGGTTACAATGTACAGAATGAGCACAGAATAAATCTGACTCATATATATCAAGTCCATACAAAGTCCATTAGAAATTAACTGGTTACTTGGTATTTCAAAACATAGTCATTTTTGGCAGCATAACATGCAAAACACTTTTAGAAAGTACTGCACTTGATTTAAAAATTTCAGCTAGAGACAATGTAATCAAGATGTATCAATAGCTTAGAATATCATCTAACTTTTTAAAGTGATGTTACCAATTCAGGTATATTGCTACATTTCTACTATAAATGAAATAACAGTTTATTTCCAAATTTTGTTCCATTCTTCAGACTAAGTTACTAATATATAAAATTCAGTCATCTGTAATCATAATATAATTTATAAAAAATGTGAATTCTTAAGCATTTAGAGTACACATATTCAGATTTGGATTACTGATTTGACTTTTCTTTCCTATTATTCTTATTAAAAGTAAAGAACATAAGTAGCCTTACAAGCTTTCTATTTCCTCAGGCTGTTAAAACATACTGTGAAAGAATGCATGAGTAATAATGTATAAGCAAAAGTTCATTACAGAACTTGAAATGTCCTCTGTTCCAAAATACTGGGATAAAATTTCAGTTCCTAATCATCTTAGCATTTTGTAAAAATATCTTCTACATTTACCTTACATGGCAAGAAGCTTTCTGTCTGGGTCTAATTTCATAACACAAAGACTTTTATTGCTTCTTTTATTCCTGGGGAGTACTATACTCTTCAAATTGACCATCCCCCCCCCCAAAAAAAAACTTCACAAGGTTATCTTGTTTCCTATAATTTCATAAATCTAAAACACAGAGAAAACACAAAGTGATGATAAAAAATAATCAACAAATACCTTAGTCACAGAAGTCCCTATACATTAAAAAAATTCTTCCCAACTAATTTTAATAACAAGTCACTAAAACATTGCAAATGTGGCACTGTAAGGTTTTGCCCTAAACCTCACAATAAAGCAAGACATAAAATACAGGCCAACTGAATGGTCTGGGATTCAGGAATCAACAGTTCTAGCTTACCTCATCGTCTCTGTTTTCCTATTTCTCCAGAGCTTTCAAGAATAAACTGAAAACTGAGTTTTACCTTTAATTGTTTTACTTCCCTTGACCACCTTCTGTAAGAGATGCTAATCAACAGTGAGGTAAAAAGAATACACTATGCTGTAAGTGAAAAACCTGAAGAGTTAAGAATGGGAACTAGATAGATAATGACCAAATCAGATAATCTGTCTCATGAAAGTATGTATGTGTGGTGGCAATGTGTAGCATCTGCGAGAGTGGCAGGATAATCAACAAAAAACATTTACTAGGCCTATTATAGTTCTTTCTTTCTTTTCCCTACTGTATAATCATGCAGATATTATAGTGTAGTTCAAACGAGAAGTACTCCATTATATACATAGGAACTTATCTGACTGAAATATAAAAAAAATTAAAGATTAATCAATACATGATCAATATATACTGAAGAGACACAAAGTCAGTGT